>NC_133617.1:19151275-19214281 GCF_048593235.1 Sminthopsis crassicaudata
AGAATTGTAGTTTTAGGAGTACAACCCCCTTGCATAACTTTCTGGTCCAACATCTGATCCTTTTCCTCTAATTATAGATATATCTTAAATGAAACTCTCATTATCTCTCAGTTCCCTGCCTGAAGAATCTCCTCCCTCCAGCTCTTTCTCCAAATAGCTTCCAAAGCTATCTTCTTAATTACAAATCTGACTTGTACTTCTTTACTTCTTCTTTACTCAAAATCTCCAATGGCTTCCTAATGACTCAAAAATAAAATATCAATTTCTCTGTTTATATTTTGAATTTCTGAGTTCAAGTCTGGCCTCAGACACTTTAACAAGTGTCTGTATGAGCCTGGACAAGTCACATCACCTTGTTTGCCTCAGTTTCCTCATATGTAAAATGAGCTAGAGAAGGAAATGGCAAACACCATTCCAGTATCTCAGGAAACTACTCAATATCTCAGGAAGTCCGTTTAAATGTTGAGGCGGCTTCTGGATTTTAGGAGAGTGGCAAGTTTTCAGCTTGATTGGTAGGTGCTTATTTTATCATGCATTGTGTTCTTGCTAAAGTAATATTTAAAAAAATAAATTCTATGTTAAGAGTGAATCTGTTGATATCATTTCAGCATATGTCTACTTATCTGGAAAGCCAAATCCATTGTGGCAGCATCACCTGACTACACTCACCAAACTAGAGGAAGTTGAATAGATTTGCTCTGAAACTGGACTTCCCTAGTGACTGTGCACTCTGAACCAGTTTTGATTGGGTAGATCCATGTGTAACAGAGGACTGGCCAATGATCTCAGTCCTTATGTGCTAAGCTTGCTGGATGCAGGTTTCTCAGCCTCTTCCACAGGGAGCTAGCTGCATGAGCCAAGAACCATGGTCCTACTGCACAGGCTCCTAAGCTTTGGGCTTATTGGACAGTCCTCCTCACATACAAATACACACGTCCTTTGACCATGGATCGGTCCAATGCTATTGAAAGAGGCAGAGTCAAAGAATAGACGGTTGCTGATCAGTCACCCTAGAAAGCATATTTTTCTCTCCAATGGGACAAGCACAAACCACCAGGGAATGCCTAGAATTCCCCAATGAATGGGACTATCAGCACCATCTGGTGGTTAAATGAATAACTAGCATTTCTCCCTCACTGCAGAATTTACAGAAATGATTTTCTTTGAGATTCAGAACCCCATGAAAAGAGTTCATATAATACTAGAATCTCCTCAATCAAGACAGTGCTTCCGCTGGTGCAGATCACTACCCAAATGTAAGGGCCCTTTAAATGGGCGGACACAGTGCAACGGGAGATTTGAGTTCCCCAGGAAGTAATCTTTGTGGATATAGGACTGCCCTGTGGGTGGGATCCTGTCCATATTGAGATAGCTTCGTAATGGGTGACTCTCTCGCTGATTGGCTGTGTGTGTGACCTCATAGGCCCTTTATAAGCCCACTGCAGGCAGCAGTTGAGATCTTTAACCTGGCGCTCTTTAACCTGGCGCTCTTTAACCTGGTTCCCTAACCTGGGTGGCCAAGCCGAGATAGGTAGCCAAAAGAGGTAAGGATTTTGGTAGTGAACACGTGGGTCTTCTGACCAGGTGTTCACTCGGGAACCAACAAGTCAGGGCATCAAGTCAGGGCATTATGTGAGTAGGTATAATAAAGGCTTTTAAGATTACACGTGGCTGTTCTTGAGCGTGCTACCGGTTATTAAACTATAGATTCAAGAGATCGTGGCCAGAGACCTTTGAAGGCCTCAGAGGAGGCGAGCCGGGTAGAGTTCACACTGCAAAGGTCAGTGGTCAAAGGTACTCTGTTGGGCCTAGGGCAGACTAGTAATTGTAACTGCCAGGAGGGCATGTTACACCCAAACACATGTGTTATTTGTTGTTCGGTCATTTTTCAGCTTTGTTCAACTCTTCATGACCCTATCTGGGTTGGTTGGTTTGTTTGTTTTGGCAGAGATACTGGAGTGGTTTTCCATTTCCTTCTCCAGCTCATTTTATAGATGAGGAAATTGAGGCAAGCAGGGTGAAATGACTTGCCCAAGATCACACAGGTGATAAATGTCTGGGGCCCGATTTGAACTCAAGAATCCAAATCTTAAATGGAAAGCTTATATTTGATTTTAGAGTCATTAGTGTCTGAGGACATATTTGAACTCATAAAAATGAGTTTTCCTGACTCCAAGCCCAGTGCCCTATGGTATCATCTAGCTGAGCAAAGGAGATAATAATTACAAAGTTTTTAACACAATGCCTGGCACATGGTATTGTTTGTAGTATAATCCTTCAGTCTCATCTGTCTCTTTATAACTACATGGACTTGTCCTTTCCTTTTCTTTTTTTGTTTTTGTTTTTGTTTTTAATGGGGTTTTCTTAGCAAAGATACTGCAGTGCAGTTAGCCATTTCCTTCTCCAGTTCATTTTACACACAGGTACTGAGGCAAATGGGGGTGAAGTGACTTGCCCAGGGTCACACAGCCTGAGGCTGAATTTAAATTCATATCTTCCTGATTCCAGGCCTGACACTCTATCCACTGCCCCACCTAGCTGCCCCACCAAAGACATCTGCCGATCCTATATTTCTCTTGTCCTAATTGCCTCGGTGATACATTTACAATTTACAATACTGCCATTTACAATTTGGCTCCTAACTCTTTATCGAAATTAAGTATATATGACTCCCCAAATTACCTACTTCAAGTTACCTGGACATATCAGTGTGCCAGAGCCAGCTCTAACTGGCTCCTAAGAGCTTGGTCCATTTTCAGTGAAAGCATTTATAGCTCTGAAACTGGCAAATACCCACAATTCAAAGTTTGGTTTCATGTTTTGTTGACTTAGGGAAATGATGGAAACAACGTTACTATTAGAGATTAAAACTTAAAAGTGTATCATGTAAACATTTTCTTCCCAAGAGCCAGTAGTTAAACATTGCCCAACACACTCTAGCCTGTCCATGGGCAGCCTCTGCACAGGCAGTCAGTGCTCCCCTTCCTCCTGTGCCTCAGTGCTCCCCTTCCTTCCCATCACCTTGTAGAATCATTAGGTTCCTTCTAGGCTCAGCTGAAGCTTCCTACAAGAGTTCTCCCCACACCCTATCCTTCAGAATTACTTTGTATTCTCACTGTATATACCTTGTATATACCTAACTGTATACATGGTATCAACTCCTCCATCTTCCCTTTCGTACGTAGCTTGTGAACTTGAGGCATTTCATTTTTCTTCTTGAGGTTATTTCATTATTTCCACCTCCTACCACAATTCCTGGCCCATGGCCCTCAATAAATGTTTATCTCTTTATCCCATGCTCACGGTTGAACGGTGGGACCTCGTCAGGGTCAGAAGATGCTCTCTGTCGAATAGGATTATGGGTATGTGCTGCCTAGATTTGTGCTGGAGTTCTGTTTGCCCTTGGGGGGAGGGGGGAATCTCCCAAGAGCTGTCACTGACCATAAACAATGCCACAAGACAGTCCAATTCAACTTCCCCTCCCCTTTTCTGCAAACTCTCCTCCCACAGACCCCACCTCCTGGCAGCTTGGCCAGCAGAGGCCTGAATGGGGTTTCTGTTACAGTGCATTTTTAAAAAGGTCTTTTTTTCCCCTGGGGGGGGGGGAAGGAAGGGGGGTTAATAAAGGTTCCAGCCCACAAAAATTGGACACAGGACAGTCTTCCTCAGCCAAGTTGCCCAGAAGAAACAACCAACCCAGGAAGTTTAATCATGGGACTTCTCCAGTCAACAGTGAGCACGTGTGGTTGGGCTTCCTGCCCACCACAACCTAGGCAGACCAATCCCCCCACCCCCAACTAACCTCTCTACTTTGAAGGAGTGAACAGGAAACACTGGCAAAGCCAGAGGAAAACAGTCAGTTGGTCAGTCGATCAACAAACACTTATTAATCCCTTACTGTCGGTCAGAAATTGGACTTAGAGGGTGGGATATAAAGCAACACAAAACATTTTTTAAAATTTTTAAGTTAGTTCATAATGAACTCTGAATGCAGACTTTTAAATCTCACTTTTAGTGGGTTGTTTGGTGAGTTTAAATGCGTTTTAATCTCATCATTTTTCCTTTTTCATTTAGTGTATTTTCTTTTGCAACATGGCTAACTAGAAATATATTTTGCCTGATTTCTCGCGTATAATTGATATCAAATGGCTTGAGGAAGGGGGTGGGGAATGAAGGAATGGGAGGAAAAGAGAATTTGGAAGTCAAAATTAAAAGAAAAATGATTGTTACAAAATTTTTACATGTAATTAAGAAATATTTAATAAAATAAATGTATATATATGTATGTACATATTTATTTGTTTGTTTGTTTATTTATATTTACAAAAAGAGTCAAACAACAAACATTTGTTAAATGACTTCCATCTGCCAAGCACTGTGCTGTACTCTGGGAGTGCAAAGAAATGCAAAGGACAGTACATTCTAAGTGGATTGGGCGTATGATGCAATATGTAAATAACTAGGCTTATAGACAGAGTTATAAAGGTAGAGGTAGCTAAATTGTGGTGGAGAGAGTGAAGGGCCTCAGGTCATCTTTTTGAGTTCAAATTCCCTGTCAGACACTTACTAACTGTGTGACCCTGGGAAAGTCACTTCACCGTGTCTGCCTCAGTTTCCTCAGCTGTGAAATGAGCTAGAAAAGAAAATGACAAACTATTCCACTATTTTTGCCAAGAAATTGTAGTCAGACCCAACTGAAAAACAATTCAATAACTACATCAAAATTATGGTATCCTGAAAAGGGAAATTAATAATAGAGTCAGAGCACTTGTTTGGGGCAAAAGAGTTCTTAGGTAAGCTTTGATCCATTTCACTTTCAATTCACCTCCATCTTTTCTGAAGGTCAAGGACAGGGGCAGCTAGGTGGCACAATGGATAGAGCAGCAGCCCTGAATTCAGAAGAACCCAAGTTCAAATCTGGTCTCAGACACTTAACACTTCCTAGCTGTGTGACCCTGTAGGAAGGGAAGCTGGATGGTGCAGTGGCTAGGACACTAGCCACTAGGATTGTCATCCCAGAAGAGGTAACATGGAAGCAGGGAATTCTGGGAGTCAGATTCTAGGATTGTCATCCCAGAGGAGGTAACATGGAAGCGGGGAATTCTGGGAGTCAGAGTTGAGGAAGGGAATGCATTCCAGAACTGGAACACAATCTGGGTAAATGAATGAAGACAGGTGAGGGAACAGTGATTTCAGAGAATAAAAAGAAGGCCAATTTGGCAAGAAAATGGAGTGTAAGAGGAGAAGAAATGTGCAGTAAGATTGTAAAGTTTTTTAAATTTTAAAAAATTTCAGTGAAGTGAATTTTAAAGAGAAATAATCACTGTTGACTCAAAAAAAAAAAAATCTGAACCTAACAAATGGCAAATAAAATAAAATTTTTCCCTCTGTATGATAAAATAGAAATAGAAAATTGTAGCTAAGTGGTGCAGTTGCAGTGGATAGAGCACCAGCCCTTGAAGTCAGGAAGACCTGAGTTCAAATGTGACCTCAGACACCTAACATTTCCTAGCTGTATGATCCTGGGCAAGTCACTTACCCCCAATTGCCACAACAAAAGAAGATTATGTGTATCCTCAAATCTCTGTCCCATACAGCTTAACTTTTCCTTTTAAGTACATAATACATTTTTTTTGGCAAGACAATTGAGGGTAAGTGACTTCACTAGGGTCACATAGCTAGGAAATGTTAAATGTCTGAGGCCGGATTTGAATTCCAGGGCCAGTGCTCTACCCACTGTGCCATTTAGCTCCCCCTAAGTACATAATACATTTAACACATCACTCTCAAAACTGTCCTGTTTCCCTTTTGTCCTTCTTTCTGTTCTTTTCAGTGCATTTTGAAAAATATTTCAATGAGCTTCTTTTAAATTTTGGGGGGGCCATCCTATGGCTACACCATTAGATTAGGAGCTCCTTGAGGGCAGGGATTGGCTTTTGCCTCTTTTTGTATCCCCGGTGCTTAGCACACTGCCTGACAAATTAAGTAAGTGCTTACTCAATCTTTATTGATTATTTTTTGAGCTAACCCTCCAGCTTTTTTCTACTCTAGATCTTTAAAAACAAACAAACAAACAAAAAAACCTTCTCATAACAAATAAATATGGTGAAGAAAAACAAATTCCCCCCAGGCCAAGAGATGCACATCTTGTTCAGGCTCTTAAACTCTTGAATAGATTAACTTCCTGGTCAGAAGCTAACCCTCTTATTTCCTAGAGAGGTGACTGAGATTTGGAAAGGAGATAGATCAGTGACTCACAAAACTGTGACTTAAAAGACATCTCACCCAATCTATATTTAACCAAGATCCCTTGTACAAGAAAAGGCTTGAAGCTTGGAAAGACTTACAGGAACTGATGCTAAGTGAAGTGGGTAGAACTAAGAGAACGTTGTATACAGTAACAAGATTATGTGATGATCAATTCTGGTGGACATGGCTCTTTCCAACAATGAGGTAATTCAGGTCAATTCTAATAGACTTGTGATGGAAAGAGCTATTCAGAGAGAGGCTCTGGGGGCTGAATGTGGATCACAACATAGGATTTTCACCTTCTTTTGTTGTTTTTTGCTTGCTTTTTTTTTTCTCATTTTTTTTCCTTTTTGATCTGATTTTTCTTGTGCAGCATGATAAATATGGAAATATCCTTAAAAGAACTGCACATGTTTAACTTCCATCTAGATTGTTTGCTGTTTAGGATAGAGGATGGAGGGGAGCGGGGAAATTGGAACACAAGGTTTTGCAAGGGTTAATGTTGAAAAATTACGCATGCATATGTTTTGAAAATAAAAAGCTTTAATAAAAAAAAAAAAAGAAAAAGAAACTCTGATGACTCCTTATTACCTCCAGGATCAAATAGAAAATCCTCTGTTTGACTTTTAAAATCCTTCCTACCTTTCCGGCCTTCAGCCATTCTGCTCTGCTTCCTGCACACTTTGGTTCAGCTGTCCCCTAAAACACAACATTCCATCTCCCATATCCCTTTGTATGGTCTGTCCTCCATGTCTGCCCTCCATCCCTTCTTAGAACTCCAGTTTTTGTTGTCAGCTTCATAAAGCTTTTCCTGATTCCTCCCCCCACCCACTGTCTTTCCCCCCAAATTACCTTGTAAATATTTTCCTTAAAATTTATGTTGATCGGTCATGTCAGGTACTCCATAACCCCTTTTTTTTTTTTAAATTCTAGTTTTTATTTACCAGATATATGCATGAGTAATTTTACAGCATTGACAATTGCCAAACCTTTTGTTCCAATTTTTCCCTTTCTTTTCCCTCCCTCCCACCATGGTAGGTTGACCAATACATGTTAAATATGTTAAAGTATAAATTAAATCACCCTTTTGAAGTCTTTTTCTTGACAAAGATACTGGAATGGTTTACCATTTCCTTTCTTTTTACAAATGAGGAAACTGAGGCAAAAGAGGGTCATATATCTGAGGCTAGATTTGAACTCAGGAAAATGAGTCCGCCTCCAGACTCTATCTGCTATGCTGCCATCTAGCTGCCACATGATTTATAGATGCTTTTTTGTATGTTACTTTCTTGGCAAGACTGTAAGGTCCTGAAGGCAGGAACTGTTTGTCTTTTGTATTTATAGCCCTGGTATCTGGTACAAGCTAGTTAATTCTTCTTGGTAGAGTGACTGTGATACGAACGTTCATGACAGAGAATGTAGTAGGTCTATTGCCTCCCTTGTGATAACTCTTGAGAGATTGAGGCAACCAAGAATCCCCCGATTTTGGAGCCAGCCAGGTCACCCTGAGAATTCGTGCTGTGCTTGCATGTCACCGAAACTCCAAATCTTTTTCATATGAATTGCCAACTAGCAATAGCTCCTCCATCTTTTACTCCAAAAGTTGATTTTTTGAGCCCAAGGTAAGATTTTTACATTTATCTCTAGTAAAATCTTCAATTCAATTCAACAAACATTTATTAAGTACCTACTACATACCAAATAGTACTTAGGGATACTATACACACTCACATTTGTGCATATACATATGTGTGTATTTATATATATATATTTATGTTTATACATATGTAGGTATACACACAGAGCAAGGTATATATAGGATAAACAGGAAGTCATTAACAGAAGGAAGGCACTGGAGTTAAGAGAATTGGAGAAGGTTTCCTGTAGTAGATGGGATCTTAGTTGGGACTTGAAGAAAACCAGGGCAGCTAAATGGTGCCATCGTGCACACAGCACTAGTCCTAGAGTTAAGAACCCATCTCCTCGAGTTCAAATCCAGCCTCAAATATTTGCTAGCTGTGTGAGCCTGGGCAAATCGCTTCACCCTCTTTGACTCAGTTTCCTCATCTGTAAAATGAGCTGCAGCAGGAATTGGCAGTGTACTCCAATATCTCTGCCAAGAAAGCGCCAACTGAGGTCAGGAGGAATCAGACAGGACTCAGCAACAACAAAAGGAGCCCAGGGAGGTTAGTAGAGGGAGTAGAGGAGAGAATGTTCCAAAACTGGAGAACAACCAGAGAGAATCTTATTGCTTCAGCCCACTGCTCCAGCCTGTGAAGGAGTGTTCAAATCCCACTTCTGCCATCCTGAACATTAGCTCTCCTTCCCAGCTTTGGGTCATCTCCATCCATAAGTGTGTCTCCCAAACCTTTATCCAAGCCATTAATAAAAATGCCAAACAACATAGGATCTGGGAAAACTGCTTAAAGGACTTTCTTGGAAACTCTTGGAAGCATTCGTTCATGATCACTCTTTGGCTTTAACCATTCACCTAATTCAGATGGAAATCCTTCCAACTGGAATATCACCTAGGACACATTTCCCTGTCTTGTCCCTAAGAACAGCATGAGAAACTTGGTCAAATGTTAATGTTTTGTTGTTGTTGTTTTACTGAGGCAATTGGGGTTAAGTGACTTGCCCAAGGTCACACAGCCAGGAAGTGATAAGTGTCTGAGAATTAGATTTGAACTCAGGTCCTCCTGACTTCAGGACTGGTGCTCTATCTACTGTACCACCTAGCTGCCCCCAAATGTTTTACTAAAAGCAAGGAAAACTATGGATCCAGCACCGCCCTGGCTTACCAGTTTTGGATAAGCAGTTACAAGCTGCTTCTTTGATGATCCCTTTTTTTTTTTTTTAATTAATTTTATAATTATAACATTTTTTTTGACAGTACATATGCATAGGTAATTTTTTTTACAACATTATCCCTTGTACTCCCTTCTGTTCCGAATTTTTCCCCTCCTTCCCTCCACCCTCTCCCCTAGATGGCAGGCATTCCCATACATATTAAATATCTTATAGTATATTATTATTAAATATTAAATTAAATTATTAAATATCTTATAGTATATCATAGGTACAATATATATGTGCAGAACCAAATGATGATCCCTTTTTTAAAAGCTCCTGTTTTATATATATTTTACCATGTTTAATGTATATTGGATTACATGCCATCTAGAGGAGAGGGGAAGAGGAAGGGGGAGGAAATTGGAACTCAAAGCTTTTCAAGGATCAGTGTTGGAAAAAAGTATCCTTGCAAATGTTTTGAAAATTTAAAAAAAAAAAAAAAAAAAGCTCCTGTTTTCCTTTTCTAAACATTCATTGTTCAGTCAGTTTTTTTCAGTTTTGTCCAACTCTTCATGACAATATTTGGGATTTTCCTGGCACAGATACTGGATTGGTTTGCCATTTCCTTCTCCAGCTCATTTTACAGAAGAAGAAACTGAGGCAGGCAGGACTAAGTGACTTGCCCAGAGTCACAGAGCCTGTAGTGTCTACAGGCAAATCTGAATTCAGGTCTTTCTGAGGCCCAGCACTCTATCCACTGCACTACATGTTTATGAGGTAAACCTTTAATAATCTGTCCTTGGATTTTTCCGGGAACTCAAGTCAAGCGCACCAGCCTGCAGTTTGTGTATTCCATCCTCTTTCTCACTTCTCTTCTTGACCTTTGGGAGAACGCTGACCCTGCTCCCATCCTGTGGTTCCTGTCTCAAAGGTACCTGACATTGGTTGACCATTTGGGTGATGTTGTTGTCTGGGACTCTTTAGTCAATTTATCCAGGCTGGGTAAGTGCTTTCTGATAAGCTCCTTATTTTTTTTATTTTTTATCTAAGGTACCAAGTCCCTATTAGCCATATTTATTCTGTGCTTTTCAGTCCAAAGGCCATGGTCCTTCGCAGGAAAAAAACAGAAATAAAGATCTGGGCAGCTCAGCCTTCTGTCTGCCCCAGCAACGATCCCGTCCACCCAAAGCCACAGTCTTATCCCTTCTTTATTCTTCCTCTTTTCCTCAATATTAGTTAAAACAAGAATGAAATAAAGAAACATTAACTCCCCACCTGATTCTGGGTACTGTGCTTAGGTTTCTTTGGCAGAAACAAATAAATAGAAGGCTGGATTTGAAGACAGGAAAATCTGAGTTCAAATACAGCACCAGACCCTTGCTGGCTGAGTGCTCCTGGTCAAGTCACTTCACTTCAGCCTGCCTCAGTTTCCTTAACTGTAAAACAGAAATAAGGTTGGATTTTTTTTTTCCAAGTATGTAAAGCACTTTGAAACCTTAAGCTTTAGTCTATATTGTTAGCACTTTTGTAACTAGAGAGTACCATAGGGCACAGAGCACTGGGCTTAGAATAAGGAAGGCTCATTTTTCTGACTTCAGATCTAACCTCAAACACTTACTAGGTGACCCTAGGCAAGTCATTTCACCCTGTTTGCCTCAGTTTCCTCCTTTGTAACATGATCCGGAGAAGAAAATGGGAAATCACTCCAATATCTCTGACAAGAAACTCTCAAAATAAGCTCAAAGAGCCAGACACGGAACAGCTAAAAATACACACTTTGGCTTAAATGAGGAAGTAACATTCAAGGTCAGACAGAAACTGAATTTTAGGATAGTTTGGCGATTGCTAATTGGACAAGATGATGGAGGGAACCAGCAGCAGAGAAACCTGGACATATTGGGGCCATTTAGTCCAGCAGATTCATTTTACTTGTGGGACAAGTGAGGTCCTGGTCACAAAAGCAGCTGAGCAGGCTTTCTCTGATCCAGTTTCTCTCAGCTCTGGATCAAGTCTGCCTGGACCCTCTAGAGAGTCCATTTGCCTGAAATCCTGCTGGAGGACTCCCTCCCCGCAATGGCTGGCGCAGCAGAGGTGCTCTATCTAACTGTCCATCCATCTGTCTATCCCACTAGCTCTCTCTTTCCCAATCCCATTACAAGGCTTTTCCCAAGGACAGAAGCAATGAGGCAGAGCTGAGTCTGAAATTCAAATCCTATAATGTCAAATCTTTCCCATTCCTGCCCCTACCTCTCCCACAATGCAAGGTCTTTTCTACAAGTCATTTTTATTGTTTTGAGGTGGGCCACCCTTTCCTAATTCAGCTGGCAGGCCCAGAGATCCAGGATCCTCCCATCCCTCCAGGGGATCCCCCCTTTCCTTGCCCCTTCTCCCAGGGCTCCCCACCACTCACCTGCACCCCTAGTCTCCTGCGTACAGAATTTATGAGAGCAATCCAGCAGCCCAGATCCTCTCTGCTGCCTTCCGCCGCCGCCAGGGTCCCAGCCTCCTTTCTGCAGACTCACTTACCCCGTCCCGAGGCTGCAGAGGGAGGTCAAAGTCTCCCACTTTCTTTAGTGGCCCAAACAGCCAGTCAGAAACAGGGCAGAAGCTGTGGACAAGGTGGAGCTGAGCCCTTTGGCCTGACTTGGGAATGAAACTGGAGTTGGGCCCGGTCTTGGGGGATCTCTTTCCTCTCTCCCTAATCCAGGTCCTGAGAGGTGGCTCGACCTCTCTGTTTCATGAGGACAACTGGCTGTGCCTGAGCTGTCCCTTGGCTGGGTTTGATTGGGGGATGGGGGAAAACAGAGGGGGAGGACAGAAAGAATGGAGGGGGATGCCCTAAAACAGGGACTACCCCCATGAGCTCCTCTTCCCAGAATTGGAGAGGGTAGAATTGGGCTCCCAGGGCTGACATGGGCCCGGGCCCCAGGAGGCCAGAAAGCCAGGCCACAGGCTACCCAGGACCTTTGGCCAGGGGCTGCTCCCTAGGAAGGATCCAGAGCAATGCCATCTGGGACAATGGGCAAGCCCAGATCCTCTGTGCTCAGGGAGGCGCCTGGCTGTGCCCGGGAAGATGTGTGGGCCTCCACTGCCGTCTCCCAGAGACACTTGCCATGGAGCTGACCCCGAGTCTGCTCTCTGGCCTGCTTTAGGTCCAACCTTATTTTGCCCCAGGTCCAGTTTCTAAGCCCTAGGTTCTGAGGTGTCAGGACCTGCTCTGTCTGGGAGGCCCGAGCCCAGAGGTAAGTCTGGGTTATGATCATCAATTATTCCTGTTTAAAAATACAACTCTTCCCACCCTTCCCCCACCACCAAATGAGGTCACAGTATCTGCCAGTTGGAAGGCCTCTCTGAGGTCATTCCCGCCACATCTCCCAATTTATTTCTATTTCTTTAAAAATAAACTTTATTGATGCTTTTTTCTGCTTAGATCTCCATCTTCTAGAATATAGATCCATTCGCCATCGCCACCGGCATCTTCTCTTGTCACAGAGAAAAATAGTTAAGCAAAACCAACTGATACAATGATGATCCTGCAACATAGACAACATTATGCACCTGTAGCCCCCCACCTTTCTGCTAAAAGGGGGAGAGTGTGCTTACTAGAATCATAATATAATCCAAAATAATCACCGCTGAGTCCAACAGGACTCAAGCACTTGCCCTCTTCTTCCCATGGCTGGGCCCCTAATTCCGGATCCATGCTCAAAGCCCAGGTTCAGGCCTCTGGGAACCTGGCATCTAAAGAGAGAAGTCAAGTTTTTTTCCTTAACTCTAAGACTCTTTACACTCCCATGAGCCTTGGAAAAATCATTTTAAGCTTAGTTTTAATTCATATCTAAGATCTGCCCAAGAGGGTAAGAGTCCTAGATGTACAATAAAGATCAGATATAGGTCAGCTATTTATTTCCTCCATGCTAAGGCTCACAAGCGTACATTAATAAACCATAAACTATTTATAGCAGCAATTTATAACTACTCTTATTCTCTCTTGGGAGATTGGTATTAAAAACAAGAAGCATTTCCTAAGTCTGCTCAATAAGCATTTCACATTATATTTGGGTTGTGCGGTGAATGGTCTGCAGTCTCATGATCCATGACTCCTGGGGGTCCGGGACTCCAGTCTTCTCCATTAGCATTAGGATGAATGGAAGAGATACTCCCATAATGCAGTTAGTTTTAACCAAGGGACTAGGGAGGGCCCTACTCTCAAAGTCACACGGCTAGACAGCTCCATCTCAGGACCATATCTGGTCTTCTGAGTTCAGGCAAGGAAACAAAGCAGAGATAGCCAAGAACTCAAGACCCACCTGTGTCAATCCCTGCCTTGTTGGCCACAGGAGCGCAGTCATTATTTCTGGAGGCGGCAGAGGGCAAATTGACCCTCCCCATTCCCAAGCCAAAGGACCAAGGGATCACCCAGAGTTTGCTGTCACCCAAAATTCCCAGACCTTCAGTTTTGAGCCCCATTATCCCTCAAAATTACCTGGAGGAGCTCAGGGTCTTTGCTCTATGGATTGAGTTACAATCCAGCCCATGAAACAATAGTAGCCTAGATAGCAAACTTATCAAAGATCATGTTCAGGGGTTCTTAATCTGGAGTCCGTGAACTTTTTAGAAAAACATACCTTCAATCTAATGGGTTTATTTTGTAATTCTATGTATTTTATTTCATTTATTGAATGACATTTGTCTGAGAAGGGATCTGCAGACCTCACCAGATTGCCAAAGGGGTCCCTAAGAATGGGGGTGGAGAGGAATAAACCTATGTACAGTGCCTACTATGTGCTAGGCACCCTACTAAGTATTTTTTACAGAGATTATCTTATTCGATATTCACAACAATCCTGGAAGGTAGGTGCTATAATTATCCCTATTTTACAGAAAAGGAAACTGTGGCAAACAGGTTAAGTGACTCGCCAGGGTCACACAGCTTTGAATGTCAGAGGCAGCATTTGAACTCAATTCTTTTTTCTGGTCAGTGGTAATATTAAACAGTCATATAGCTGCCCCCTAGAGGACAGGGATTATTTTATTTTAGTCTCTGTAACCCAAGCCGTGAGTATAATGCTTGGCACATAGCAGGTATTTAATAAATGTATTGAGTTGAGTTTAATCGAATTGTTCACATAATCTCATCAGAGTTGAAAGGGACTTTAGGAATCCAGCTGGTCCATCCCATATTCCCTAAAGAATCTTTAGTGCTATGTAACCTTCCTGTGCTCATCCTACCTTTGTTCTTTGAGATCCCTATAGAGGGACTGACCAATGATCCCTGAGCACCATCTTCCCCATCTGGATTGTTCTGATTGGTAGGAAAGTTTGGGTTATAATCTTGGATTTTCCTTTAATTCCATTCACATATTTTAGACCTTCCCCTTCCAAGCAGGGCAACCCTTCAAACACCTGAAGGCAATTTTGTGGTCCCACCTGAATCTCTTCTCAGTCAACAAGTCATGAAAGCAACATTAATTAATCACCTACTGTATGCCACGTGCTTTGAGAATACTGTCTCATTTGATTTTCACAACCTGGAAGGCAAGCGCTAATAATAATAACAATAATAATAATAATATTATCATTATTATCCCTATTCTTGATTTATTGGTTGTTTTCCATTCTTGAGGAGGATCAAAATGACATCATTTTGTTAGAGTCGAGTTTCATGTCGACTGTGACTGATCACACCAATATGCTCTGAGAATGCTCTGCCACAGGTAGGCAGAATAATTATTTCTCCCTTGTATGAATAACTAACTATTGGATCAGAACTATTCCCTTTTCAATTTCCTTATCCAGAAATCAGAGTAGGAAATCTTTCTCAAAGACTATTCCTGCTCATTATTTACTCAGATAGGTCTGAAAATTGTAGCTTCTCCCTCTTGTCAGATAGGCAATATGGAAATTGAAAAGTCTTTTTGACCAAGATTGGGTGATCCAAGTCATGACCCCCAAGACCCTCATCAGCATATAGCCCAAGCCTTCATTATAATATTCATTCTCACATTAACTGTTAACCAATCAGAACTGATTACCATCCTCAGGAACATGTCTTTCTTTCTTTCTTTTTTTTTTTTTTTTTTTTTTTTTTGAGGCTGGGGTTAAGTGACTTGCCCAGGGTCACACAGCTAGGAAATGTTAAGTGTCTGAGATCAGATTTGAACTCTGGTCCTCCTGAGGACCAGAAACTATGTCTCCAAAACTTTTAAAACACCACACATATAAGGAAACTGAGGCAAACAGGGTGAAATGACTTGATTGGGTCACACAGCTACCCAGTGCCTAAGGCTGGATTTGAACTCATGAAGATGAGTTTTTCTGACTCCAGGTCATCTTTATTCCCCATGGAATCAGAGAATCCCAGATTTGGAGCTGCAAGGAACCTCAGAAGCTATCTACCCTAAGCTCTTAAATTTATGAAATGTGAAGCAAGGAAATTGGGTATCTTACCTAAGTTTAAACAGGTAGTTACTATTAGAGGTAAGATTTGAATTCAGCTCATCTGATGTCAGAACTGATGTGCTTTTCCCTAGACCAAGACGATTTTCCCATGAGCCCTTTGAGGCTAGATGGAGTCATACCAGGAGAAGACAGTATGCACTCCCCCAGGAAGACATCAAAGACATAAATAAAACATTCTAATTACATTTTTAGATGAAGGATTAGACTTTCCAATATTCCTTCCAGCTCTGACATCCCCTGTTCTAAAGCCCCTCCCAGCTCTGACATTCCCTGTTCTAAGGCCCCTCCCAGCCCTAACATCCCCTGTTCTAAAGCCCCTCCCAGCTCTGACATCCCCTGTTCTAAAGCCCCTCCCAGCTCTGACATCCCCTGTTCTAAGGCCCCTCCCAGCCCTGATATCCCCTGTTCTAAGGCCCCTCCCAGCTCTGACATCCCCTGTTCTAAAGCCCCTCCCAGCCCTGACATCCCCTGTTCTAAGGCCCCTCCCAGCTCTGACATCCCCTGTTCTAAAGCCCCTCCCAGCTCTGACATCCCTGTTCTAAGGCCCCTCCCAGCTCTGACATCCCCTGTTCTAAGGCCCCTCCCAGCCCTGACATCCCCTGTTCTAAGGCCCCTCCCAGCTCTGACATCTCCTGTTCTAAGGCCCCTCCCAGCCCTGATATCCCCTGTTCTAAGGCCCCTCCCAGCTCTGACATCCCCTGTTCTAAGGCCCCTCCCAGCCCTGATATCCCCTGTTCTAAGGCCCCTCCCAGTTCTGACATTCCCTGTTCTAAAGCCCCTCCCAGCTCTGACATCTCCTGTTCTAAGGCCCCTTCAAATTTCTCTTGCTTCTAAGGTTCATCTTCACTCTGAGGCTCTGTGCCCTAAGGCTCCTCCCGGCTTTGACAGTCTGTGTTTTAACTTGTCACAGTGCTGCTGTCCATTCTAGCTAATCCCAGATTAATCCCCTTCCTACACCGAGCTCTGTTCTCCTTTCTCTAGGCCAGGATGAGAAAGAATATTTTCACTTGGCTGAGTGAGGAAGAAGAGTTCAGTGAACCCACTTAGACACACTTAGACAAGAGAAGCAGTCCAGTGAAGGTGGAGGGGAGGTGAAAGGAAGAAGGGGAGAGAGAGGAAGAGAAAGAGGAGAGGAGAGAAAGGGGGAGAGGAAGGGGAGAGGGAGGAGACAGAGACAAGACAGAGAGACCAAGATAGAAGAGAGGGAGACAGACAGATAAACAGAGAGAGATAAAGACAGAGAGACAGAGAGATAGAGACAGAGACAAGAGACAGAGAAAGGAGGAGGGCTGGCGCTGACATTGACTCCACACCAGAGGGCCCAGGCTGCCTGGCCACTGCAGTGCCCATCAGATTCCTTCCTGGAGAAATTCCTTGGCAGGGCCCTGGGCCTGATCTCCTGCCAGAACCAGGCCAGCGGCTGAGATCCAAACAGCTGACTGTTTGTCCTCGCAGAAACCTGTTCCCTGCACGTGTGGCCCTGTCCTGGTGAATTTCTGCCTGGGAGCCCACTCGTGTCAGAGATTGGAAAGAGAAGCACAGAGACAAAAGTCTCACTGGGGCTGGCCCCCATGGCTAGGCCTGGACTGCATGTCAGAGCAAACAGAGGTGGCTGGTAGAATATTATGTTGTCCATTGTTTTTCAGTCACGTCTGAGTCTTTGTGACCCTTTGGGGGCTTTTCTTGGTAGAGATACTGCAGGAGTTTGCCATTTCCTTTTCCAGCTCATCTTAAGGATGAGGAAACTGAAGCAAACAGGGTAAAGTGACTCACCCAGGGTCACACAGCTAGTAATTTGTTTGTGACTCAAATCTTCCTGATTCCAAGCCTGGTGATCTCTCCATGGCACCGCCTCACTGCTCAATAATAACCAGGGCTGACATTTATTTTAATTTTGTCACTTTTTAATTGATATCTTTTGTTTTTACATTACTTCTTTTCTAAATATCTCTTCTCTCCCTACCCAGCGAGCCCATCCTGGCACAAAGATTAAAAAAACAAAAAGAGAGGGAAAAAAAGTCTTTCAACAAAATCAATCACTATACCAATTGGATCTGACAGCATATGTAGTATTTCACACCTGTAGCCCCCCACCTCAGCAAAGAAGGGATTGACATGCATTTTCTCAGCTCTGCTCAGGACCAAACCTGATCATTTAAATTTCACAAAGGGGTGACAATTATATAAAATTTGGCTTGTTGCACAGGCCAAATCCAGGAGCTCTCTGCCTGCTTTTGTTCAGCCCGTGAGCTCAGGATGGTTGCTACTTTTAAATGAAGTAGTCTTGGATAGACCAAAATGAAAGTCTCTCTGGAAGACAGAAGTGGGAGTAGGAGAGGCTGGAGCCACCAAGGACAGCGTCCTCTCGACCTGTGGGGCTCAGGAAAAATGTGCCCACCTCCTCACTCCATAGATGAGAGCCTGGCAGATTAGAGGGAAAATAATCAAAGGGGGAGGGAGGCTGGGAGGCTAGGAGGTTGGGAGACCTCCAGCTGAAGGTCTCTTTTAAAGCCGTGTTTTAACAAAGCCTGAATATAAGCTGCTTGAGGGAAGGAAGTTTCCTTCCTAATGCTAGGACCTGACACATTTATTATTATTCTGTCATTTGGGTGGTGTCCCATTCTTCATGACCCCATTTGGGATTTTCTGGGCACTGTTTCTTTCTCCAGCTCATTTTATAGATGGGGAAACTGAGGCAAGCAGGGTAAAGTCACATAGCTACTTAGTATCTGAGACCAGATTTGAACTCATGGAGATGAATCCTCTTGTCTCCAGGACTCTGAATTCTACCTACTGGATCATCTAGCCCATAGCAGAGGCTTAAATGCAGCTAGGTGTACCAGTGGATAAAAAACTGGACATATAGTTAGAAAATCCTGAGTCCAAATTGCACTTCAGACATTTAATGGCTGTGTGACCCTGGGCAAATCATTTCTCTGCCTCAATTTTCTTTTCTATAAAATAGGTATAAAATCTCTTTCTCCTAGTTGTTATGAGGAACAAATGAGATATTAATTATAAAGTCCTCACCACAGTGTCTGGCACATAAGAAGCACTTTATAAACGTTTCCTATAATTATTATCAATAAATGAGATTATAATTGTAAAGTACTTAACACAGTACCTATGTAGCACATAGTAGGAGCTATATAAATGTGAGCTTTTATTATTATTATTATTCAATAATTATATATTACATATAATATATAATTATAAAGCACTTAGCATGGTGCCTGGCACACTATAAATGCTATATAAATAACTATTGTTGTCATTATTGTTCAAAGAGGTAATTACAAAGCACTTGGTACAGCATGGGGGCAGGGTGAGTGTTATATAAATAAATGTTGCTATTGTTATTAAATGAGATAATTGTAAAGTTCTTAGTACAGTACCTACATAGCACATAGTAGGTGTTATATAAATGTGATCTTTTATTATTTTGTTCAATGAGATAATTACAAAGCACTTAGTACATCATATCCCCCATAATATTATATAAATAAATATTGGCTATTATTATTATTAAATGAAATTATCATTGTAAAGTATCTAGCACCATAATCAGCACATAGTAGGTATTATATAAATATGATCTTTATAAAGTATTCAATGAGATAATTATAAAACACTTAGCACAATGCCTGGCACATAGTAGGTATAATTTGAATGTGAACTATCATGACTATTGTCAGTGAATGAAGGGCTATTGGAAGAAGACCACACTAAGATATCGTAAGATTATCAAGACTCAGACCTGCCTTTGCCTTCCCCCTCTTCCTACCTGTGTGACCATACACAAATCCCTTTTCCTCTCCCCCTCTGTAATGGGGAAAGTTGTACCTAATTCACAGCTATTGTGATTCTTTTATGAGATAACCTGTTAAGCATTTTGCAAATCTCCAAAGCTAACATAATTTTAATTATATTATTTCTTTTAATTACACTTTAATGAACTGATTATCATGTGTAAGTACTAGACTGGGTACCTGAGAGTCAAAGATAAAACCAAACTGCTTCCTGCCCTTAGTCATCAAACATTAATTTATTAAGTGCCTGCTCAATGTTTGGGGCACAATGCTAAGCAGTGGGAATACAAATATAAATAAAAATAAAGCTAGTGTCTCCCCTCAGGGAGTTTCCATTCTTTTTTTTTTTTTTTTTTTTTTTCCCCTGCAACAGCAAAAGGAACTTTATTTTAAAATAATTTGGGGACATACATGGGTGCATGGAAAAGCTCTTTAATTGGTTATGTATGGGAATGAAAAATAATAAATAACTTTAGTATCACATGAACATAAACAATGCAATGGCAAAGTGGACTTGACCTAAAATGAATCCTAAAGCTCTGTGAATTATTCAAGGAACTTCCATTCTAATGAGGGAAGAAAGGAGAAGGTGCCAAATTGGGCCACCACGGAGAAGATGGGAGAATTCAGGAAGTCAGAAAGTAGACAGAGGAATGAAAGTTGTGGATCTGCCTGGCCAGGCCCTAGGCTCTCCCTAAAATGGAGAGTCTCCAGGAACTGACCAATCAGAGGAAGGGGCTGAGGAATCTTCTATCTTGAAATGGCTGCTGGGGAATAGAAAGAAGGGAGACAGACCAGTACTTCCATGGCTGTGGATTTCTATCCATGGAGGGATGGTTTCCAATCGAGATCGTGGAATCTCAGAGTCGGAAGAGATTTCTGAGATTGTCTAATCCAAGGTGTTCCTAATCAGGAAGCTCTTCTGGCATTTCTGATAAGTGATCATCCTCCCACCTCTGCTGACAGAACTCCATTGATGGGAAACTCACTACCTCCTAAGGCATCCCAGAACACAAGCCAGTCCCACATTCTTTCTTTCTTTCTTTCTTTCTTTCTTTCTTTTTTTTAAATAAGTTAAATACAATATATGTATACATGTCCATACAGTTATTTTGCTGCACAAAAAGAATCGGACTTAGAAATAGTGTACAATTAGCCTGTAAAGGAAATCCAAAATGCAGGCGGACAAAAACAGAGGGATTGGGAATTCCATGTAGTGGTTCATAGTCATCTCCCAGAGTTCTTTCGCTGGGTGTAGCTGGTTCAGTTCATTACTGCTCTATTGCATTTCCACTTTCTAATACTATTCTCTTGTCTGGTACTCCCTTAAATCTGCCACTTAAATCTGCTTCCACATTAGGGAGAGCCTTGCTCTAACTTTCTCAATGGGCAGAGCTGCACATGGGATAGTCTTCCTCCCTCTCATGAAGGACCTTTGGCCTCCTTTTCACTCTTATGCTCCTTGATGACATCACCCGTTTGTGTCCTATTGGCCACTGAAGACAATTTACCTACACATTGGGTTCCATTGGCCTTTGGGGTGATGGCTAATCCTATTTCCCAACTGTCCCTGGAGATGGCCTTATCCTTTCTGGGAAGCTTTCCTCAGTACACTTTCCTTAAGTCTTTCTTAAACTAGCCTTAGAGCATCAGAGCTCAATTGATTTAAATTGAATCAAATTGAATTTATGGTCTCATCCAGGTGGGTTTTCCTTCTACTGGCACACATTGTAAACCTATTCATGCTTTCCCTTCCTGCTCAGTTCTCATCTATGATCTTTCTGGGGCTAGAGCTGGGCCAGGAGCAGCTATAAGAACCTCAAAACAGGGGATGTCAGGACTAGAAGAGCCTTAGAACAGGAGATGTCAGGGCTAGAAGAGCCTTACAACAGGGGATGTCAGGGCTAGAAGAGCCTTAGAACAGGAGATGTCAGGGCTAGAAGAGCCTTAGAATAGGAGATGTCAGGGCTAGAAGAGCCTTAGAATAGGAGATGTCAGGGCTAGAAGAGCTTTACAACAGGGGATGTCAGGGCTAGAAGAGTCTTACAACAAGAGATGTCAGGGCTAGAAGAGCCTTAGAACAGGAGATGTCAGGGCTAGAAGAGCCTTACAATAGGGGATGTCAGGGCCAAGAGGGCCTTGGAACAGGGGATGTTAAGGCCAGGAGGGACCTTAAAATGGGGTGACAGAGTTGAACAGAAAATGCCATCTGCATCTAGAAAAAGATCATAGGAGACAGAATGTAAATCAACACATCCTATGTTCACTTCTTTTTTCTGTTTCTTTATCTCTCCTATTGTTTTTGACTTTTGCTCTGACTTTTCTCCCCCTACACAATTCATAAAGCAATGCGTATTTAAAATAAATAAACTCACTGCAATTAAAAAGAAAAAGAAAAAAATGAGATGACAGTTGGGAAGGGAAGTTGGGAACAAGGGAGGTCAGAACTGGGGAGGAACCTTAGAACAAGGGAGGTCAGAGCTGGGGAGGAACCTTAGAACAAGGGATGTCAGAGCTGGGGAAGAACCTTAGAACAAGGGATGTCAGAGCTGGGGAGGAACCTTAGAACAAGGGAGGTCAGAGCTGGGGAGGAACCTTAGAACAAGGGATGTCAGAGCTGGGGAGGAACCTTAGAACAAGGGATGTCAGAACTGGGAGGAACCTTAGAACAAGGGATGTCAGAACTGGGAGGAACCTTAGAACAAGGGATGTCAGAGCTGGGGAGGAACCTTAGAACAAGGGAGGTCAGAGCTGGGGAGGAACCTTAGAACAAGGGAGGTCAGAGCTGGGGAGGAACCTTAGAACAAGGGAGGTCAGAGCTGGGGAGGAACCTTAGAACAAGGGAGGTCAGAGCTGGGGAGGAACCTTAGAACAAGGGAGGTCAGAGCTGGGGAGGAACCTTAGAACAAGGGAGGTCAGAGCTGGGGAGGAACCTTAGAACAAGGGAGGTCAGAGCTGGGGAGGAACCTTAGAACAAGGGAGGTCAGAGCTGGGGAGGAACCTTAGAACAAGGGAGGTCAGAGCTGGGGAGGAACCTTAGAACAAGGGATGTCAGAACTGGGAGGAACCTTAGATCAGGGATTTCAAGGCTGGGAGGGGTCTTATGATAGAGAATGTGGGGCTTGAAAAGATTGCTCTTTCACAGATTTAGAGCTAGTCAGATGAAGAATCATCCCGTAGAATTCCTTTTTGTTGTTAGTGTTCAGTTACGTCCAACTCCTTTTGACCCCATTTGGGATTTTCTTGGCAGAGATACTGAAATGGTTTGTCATTTCCTTCTTCCAACCCATTTTAAGATGAGGAAACTAAGGCAGACAATGAAATGATTTGTCCAGAGAAACACAACTAGGGAGTATATGAAGCCAGATTTGAACTCCGGGCTGAAGGGGTGAGGGTGGGGGTGGAAAGGAGTGCTTCCCTATCCATGTTTTCACCTAACCGCCCAGTGAAGTTCAGACCTCTTATTTACCCATGATGAGGTTGGGGTCCCTTTAAGATTCCTTTCTAATTGCCGCCCTCATCACCCACACAGGCCCAGAGAGCTCAGGTGAGTTGTCCATAATGCACTGAGAACAGTGAATGTTAAATAGGACCTTAGAAATCTTCTGTTCCAATCATCCCCTTCTTCTGTCCCCTATCCCGACGAGGTACTTTCAGCACCCATCATGCCTGGCACACAGAAGGTGCTTAATAAATACTAGTTGATTGATTGCCCACTGGTTGATTGGACTAGAGAAGAAAATTGATTTGCTGACATGAAAAGAGCCAAGACTAAAATGGGCCTTCCCGTGCTAATTTTACCTGAAGTTTGGGGCAATTGTATGGCACTCCCTCCCTCTTCCCCCTCCCCCCCCAGCTGACACCTCCTTTCAAGAAAAGGCAGAAACCATCTTTTTGCTGTTGTATCCTCTGTTTTTAGCATAGCGCCTGGCACACAGTAGGCACTTATTAAGTGCTTGTTGACTATTTGATGGTGGTGGAGGATCAGTCAATAAACATTTATGAAGTGCCTACTGTGTGCCAGAGCTGCTCCAAAGAAAGATGGCCATCTCCTTTAGACTAAGCTGATCCCCCCCCTCCCCCACACCCTCCTTCCCCCCCGGCTGTTTCCCACTGCGAATCTCTAGATAGCACCGGGGAGGAGGGAGGGGCCGAGAAGGAAGGGAGGGGGAAGGGCGTGGGGCGTGGGCGGGGGAGTTTGTGCGGGGATGTCTGTGTTTGGGTGCGCGTCTGGGTCATGGGGAGCTGGCTGAGCCGGGGGCCGGCGCGAGGATGCGCAGATGTAGGCGGAGAGGCGGCGGGGCAGCCCGAGCTCCCGCCCCGGTCCTGACTGGGGACTAGGAGCGCGGAACTGCGGCCGATCGCACCGCCCCCTTCCCGGGGCCCTCCCGCCGGCCCTGGGCACTCGCCGTGCTAGGCCGCCCGCCCGCCCCCGGGCCGGAGGAAGAGGAAGAGCGAGAGCGACGGCGGCGGCGGCGGCGGGAGGAGGGAGCAGGAGAGGCGGAGAGGGGAGCCGGCGCCTGCAGCCCCCCGCCGCCCGCGGCGCGATGGAGGCCCCGGAGCAGCCCCGGCGGCCGCAGCGGCAGCAGCAGCGGAGGCCACGCCGGCGGCGGCAGCGGCAGCAGCGGCGGCGGCAGCAGCTCTAGCCCGGCGGCCCCCCGCCGCGTGCGCCCGTGGCCATGGCCTTGGTGACCCTGCAGCGCTCGCCCACGCCCAGCGCCGCCTCCTCGTCCGCCAGCACCAGCGAGGTGAGTGAGGGGCCGAGTACCGAGCACCTGAGTGAGGGGCCGAGTACCGAGCCCCCGCACGAGCTCCCGGCTCGGCGGCGTCCGCCCGGCCCCGGCCCGGCCCGGCCGCTCCCTGGCCCTCCGGGGCCCTGCCGGACGCCCCTGGAGGACTCTGAGTCTGGATCTCAGTCTCCCCGGGGCTCTGACTGAGGCTGGGCGTCTGTATCCCCGCGGCTCTCCCTTGGGAGCCTCTCCGCGAGTCCCTCCGCCAGTCCCTCCGCGTGCCTGCTGCCTCCGGGGTTCTTGCTGTGTCCGGCTGTCTCTGGATCTCTTTCTGAGTGTGCCTGGGCCCGCGGGGCTCCTTGCTAATTTGCTTGTGCGGGGTCTTCCCGCAGCCTCCTCTGGGTCTGGCCCCTCTCATTGTGTCTGTGTGTTTGCTTCCCTCCGGCTCTTTTTCCTGCTCTCTCGGGGTCATTTCCTGAGCCTCTGTGTGTCTGAATGCCTCTGGATGTCTCCTAGTCTGCCCTTTCTAGATCGTGTCTGTGGGGGGGGGGGGGGCCCTCACTTCCTGCTGGAGCTCTTAAAAGTCTGTCTTTCTGGATAGCTTTCTGCCTCTTTCTCACTGAGATCTCTGGGCCACTCTAGATTTCTTTTTGAATCTCTCTGATTGCCCTGTGTTTTTCTAGATTACTCTGGGTCTCCTTTCAAGTCTCTAGACGGGTTTCTGGATCACTGTTTCTCCTGCTCTCTGTGTCTGGAGTTCTCTGGTTGTGTTTGTGTGACTGAGTCATTCTGGGTAATTGGTTTTTGAATTTCTACCTGTGTTTCTCTACCTGTCTGGGTCTCTGTGCTTTTGTGTGTGTGTGAGACAGAGACAGAGAGACAGAGACAGAGACATGACATCTCTGATGAACCTGTCTGTCTTTCTTTGCCCCTTCTTTCTTGGTTGCAGTGGCCAGTAAAGACCCTTTATGGTCTCCCCCAGGTACCCACTCCACCTGGCCCAGGCTGCCCTCAGCAGAAGGCTCCCCCTGGAGACATTCCCAGGTCTGGAGAAGGGTGTGAGGAATGTACAGGCCCCTGGAGGGAGGGGAGCCTGGAAGACCTTGCTAGGCTAGGAAATTGCTTAATAACTTCTGGAGGCCTCCTGCTTTGGGAGATTAAAAGGAGACAGGCGGGAAATGTTGCCTGAGGATGTGGTGAATGTGCATTTGAAAGGCCTCTCCTGGCTTCCAGCTCTGCTTTCTTGGGCTACAAGCCTGTGCCTGTACCAGGAGGCCTTGGGTTCAAATCCAAACTCAAATAACCTCTGAGACTCATTTCCTCATCTCTCAAATGGGCCTAATAATCCCACCTGCTGCTTGGAGTTCCTGTGAGACTGGACCTGGGGGTTTGCAAGAAACTCCCAGATAAGGAAAGTCCCTCTACCTGTGCTTATTTCCTTCCCCTCCACAGAGTCCCTTGGTAGTTTTGAGTCCAGGGTCACACTGTCAGTCTGGGTCAGAGTTGATATCGAAACCCAGCTCCTCCTGGTCTGTGGCCAGTTTTTAATTTACTACGACTTGAGGTTTTGGAGTGACAGCATATGTGTAAAGTCCTTGTAAATGTCAACTAGTTATAATTAATCGTGGTTATTCTCTGTCAGAAGAATCTAGGACTCAACCCTGAGACCTCTAAAGGGAAGCAATAGGGAGGAGAAGTGGGTCAAGAACATGAGTCCAAATCTCAGCTTTACCTCCTAATTCTAGGCAAGTCACTTAAGCTTCTAGGACCTCACTTTTCTCAGCTGTCAGAACACCAGACCTTGCCCTTTCCAGCCAGGGAACAGAGCCTTGATTGCCGCTGCCACTGGACACGGAGTGACTGCATCCCTCCTCCTTCCCCCTTTTGTCCACTCCTTCAATAAAGTCCACTCCCTGAAAAAACCAAACTGCAGATCTTGGGCCTTAGGAGAAGCATCAGCTTTAGCAGCCCCTCCAGCAGGTTCTTTGAGGCCTGTGAGGGCTGTCCCCCTCACAGAGGGAGGCAACCTCCCCCTCTCCTTTCTCTCTCCAGGGAAAAGCTGGGAAAGTTCTCAGCTCAGTCCCCTGCTGCCCTCCCCTGTTGGCAGGTCTCTGGGCCCGTCTTGGTTAAAGTTATTGTTGGCAGATTCTTTTTATTAAGTACCAACAATGGGCCCCGTGAAGAAGGTATGATTCGCTTTCTTTCCTACTGTTTGGGTCAGAATTCTGATGAAACCACAGGCCTCAGAAAGGATGGGTGCCCCTGGCTCCTAGACAGAGGATGGGGACCCCCGACTCCTGGAGAGAAAATGGGGACCTCCAGCTCCCAGAGACTATGGGGGATCTCCAGCTCCTAAAGAGAATATGGGAGATCTCCAGCTCTCAGAGAGAGGATAGGGAACCTCCAGCTCCTAGAGAGTTTAAGACAGTGGTCCTCCAACTTTAAATAGGGGCCAGTTCACTGGCCTTCAGACTGTGGGAGGGCTGGACTCTAGTAAAAACAAAAACTCACACTCTGTTTCCGCCCCTCAGCCCATTTGCCATAACCAGGCGGTCCGCATAGACTCATACAGAGAATATGGGAGATTTCCAATTCTCAGAAAGAAGATGGGGGACCCTTGGTTCCTAGAGAGAGGACATGGGACCCCAGACTCAAGTGAAAGATGAATATTATTAAATGGAGTGAATGCTCTCAGCTCTAGGCTGTTTATCAGAATCTCTTCTGGGGTGATCACTGGGGATAATTTGTCTTCTCTGGTAGACTGTCATCTCTTGGAAGGGAAAAGATGGGATTTTTATACAGTCTTTGCACACCATCCCTTCCCTCAAGAGCCATTAACTTCCCCTGAGTGTTTATAAAGGCACTAAAGCAGGTGCTGTTTGAGGAAAGGAAAGGGGATACTTGATCCCTTCTTTGGTCAAGAGGATGTTGTTCTGAGCACACAAGGGGAAGGAGAGCTGGCCTTGGGCGCCGGGCACTGGGCTTCAGGCTTCTCCTGCAGTGAACTCGTCTGGCCCACGGGAGGCCTTTGGGAATCGCCTTCTGAGGAGGGCAAGTTTGCACCAGTGGTCCTCAAGGCTCTGACAGTCCCTGTTCTAAACCCCTCCAGCTCTGACCAGGAATGATCCTGTCATTTCACCCTGAACAAGGCCCTGCCATCATCTCTCGGTGTCTTTCCCCCAGGGACCTCAAAGGGCCCTAACACTGACACGAATCACCATCTCCTCACAAAGCTGACTTCATGCCGCCCTGAAAGGCAGCTGCTTTCTGGGGTGAGACAGAGCAGACTCAGGCCTCGGAGCCTTCTTGGCAGCATCTCCAACTCTCTCCCTTCTTCCCCCCTGTCTCTATGTCTGTCTACCCCCCTTTTTGTTTCTCTGTCTCTCTATCTCTCTCTTTGTCTCTGTCTCTATTCCTTCTCTCTCTCTCTCTCTCTCTCTCTCTCTCTCTCTCTCTCTCTCTCTCTCTATATATATATATATATATATATATATATATATATATATATATATATATATATATATATATATATATAATCTGTTTCTCTCTGTCTCTCTCCCTGTCTCTCTGTCTACCCCTCTCTTTGTTTCTGTCTCTCTTTCTCTCTTTTTGTCTCTGTCTCTATTCCTTCTCTCTCTATATATATATGTTTCTGTCTCTATCTCTCTCCCTCTTTTTCTCCCCGTTTCTCTTTATGTCTGTCTGTTCCTTTTGTCTCCCTATTCCTTCTCTCTCTCTCCCTCTCTCTCTCCCCTTCCTTCCCTCCCTCTCTGTCTCTCTCCCTCTTTCTCCCTTCCCCTCTCTCCTTCCTCTCTCTGTCTCTGTCTCCCTTCCTCCCCTTCCCATTCTCTTTCTCCTTCCTTCCCTCCCTCCCTCCCTCCCTTCTTCTCTCTGGTTCTCTGTCTCTCTCTCTGTTTATCAGTTGTGAGTAAATGGGTGACAACAGGAGCTCAGGACATATGGGACAGAGATAAGGCCTAGCTGCTGTCCTCTGCCAAGAGCTGGATTTGAAACGAGACAGTACCAAGTGATTGGACAGAGGCTGAAGAAGAACTGAGGTTAAGTCTCTTTCCCAGGGAGCTGGAATAGGAGCTGATCTGTTCTTGGTGGAGGTGTTTTCCCACTGGAGGTTCCCTATATTGATGAAAGCATTCAGGAGCATTTAAAGTACCTACTATGTGACAGGCATTGGGCTAAGTAATGGGGATAGAAGAAAAAAGGTAAAGTAGAGGTCTGGACAATAACAGAGACTTCATTCCAAGAGAGAAGGCTGGGAGACCTGGCCCAAGCTTGGTGCCAACTGCCTGGCCTACCACACTGGGAGAAATGGGGAAACCTTGTCAGACAGAGAGAGGTAGACTTGGGGACACGAGAACCCTGCCGTTCATTGACCTGCGGGACACTGGGAAAATCCTTTCCCCTCTGCAGGCCTTCGAGAAATGATAGGCTTGGGCAGGGCCTGATCCAAACTCCTTTTGGCTCTATAACAGGATTCTCTGATTGGCACAAGGCTTAACACATAGTAGGTGCTCAATAAATATTTACTGAATTGATCTCATTGACCAGGGTGAGGGGGCAAATTTGAACTGAGCTCAATTCTACAAGTAGACATAGACACTTATTGTAGTAAGTTGTTTATTGGAATCACACAATTGTAGGGGGAAATTTACTCCATGACAAGGGACCTTAGAAATTGCCTAGTCCAACTCCCTTATTTTATAATGACTGAGGCTCACAGGGTTGGGGGGTAAGCCACTCAAAGCCTCATAAACCAGACATAATGAATTCAGAATTCTAACCCAGTCCCTTGACTCCAAATCCAGTGGTCTTTCCTCTTATACCATATCTATCTTTATCTTACAGAGGAATAAACTGAGGCTCAAAATGAGATTTTCCCAGTGTCCCACAGGTCAATGAACGGCAGGGTTCTCGTGTCCCCAAGTCTACCTCTCTCTGTCTGACAAGGTTTCCCCATTTCTCCCAGTGTGGTAGGCCAGGCAGTTGGCGCCAAGCTTGGGCCAGGTCTCCCAGCCTTCTCCCTTGGAATGAAGTCCGCAGCTGGCTCCCTGGGCCTCTCCCTGACAGGGTGTCCTGTTCCTCTGTCACAGCGGTGCCCGTGGCCAGCTGCCCTCTCGGCTCAGTCTCCCATCTCTCCCAGCCATCGCTGCTTTCCAGGTTTCTCTTTCCCCTCTCAATGGGCAGCTCTGTGTGACGGATGGAATCTGCCAAGCCCCAGCGGGCTGAGCCGTTGGGGATTTTTTTTCTTTCCGGTTTTCTGTGTACAAGGGAAAAAAATGAAGAAAAATAACTTCAGGCTCCAAGAAGCAATAACTCCTGACCTTTGCGAAATCCTTTATGGCATATTAAATATTCCTTGTCTGGTTTTATATAAATAAACCAACCAGCTAGAATATTTCATAGTTCACATCGTGGTGATTTTCAAGGCAATTTTAAAAGTTTGGGGTTTTTTTTGGGGGGGGGAGGTTGGATGGAAAAAAAATCCTTAGGTTTGGAGTCAAAGGACTAGAATTCAAATCTGTTCTTAACAGGATTCAAATCATTCACTTGGCGAGTCTCTTCTCCCTCTCTGCCTCAGTTTCCTCATCTGTAAAATGACAGGATTGGTTTTGAGAGCTCTCTAAAGTCGCCTTTCAGTTCTAGATCCATCTGCCTGACTTCTTATGACTCAAATTTAAGGCTCAGCCCTACTTTTTACCACATGTGTGGTCATGGGCAAGTCACTCCCCTTGTTAACTAGTGTTTCAGTTTCTTTATGTGGAAAATCAGAAAGGGCTAATCATTGGTCTACCTCTCAGACTGCCTTGTGGGTACAGAAGAGCTTTGTGAATTGAAATGTACCAAGGAAGGGCACTTGGCCTTCCTTCTGACATTCCTCCCCGTTCTCTTGTCTGTAGCTGTTTATACTTTATTTTCCCCATTAGTCGCTGAGCTCCCTGAAGGTAGGAACTAGCTTTTGCCATTCCCTGGATACACCCAGCATTAGCATAGGGCCTGATACATAAGTCACTTAATAAATGCTTGTTTTCATTAATTGATTGTTTTCCCCTTCAGATGCTAATAATGATAACCATTGAGCTCAGCCCTACTTTTTACCACATGTGTGGTCATGGGCAAGCCACTCCCCTTGTTAACTAGTGCAGCAGTTTCTTTATGTGGAAAATCAGAAAGGGCTAATATGTTGTGTTTTTAAGATTGGCAAAGTATTTTTACATATTCTGTCCCTTTCAGGCAGCCTGGCTCTAGAACCCTCATTGTGTCCCTCTTAGAGACCAGGATAGGAAAAGAGAGGATCTTTTTCCTTTAATTTTTTTTCTGGTTTCATTTTTATATCACCTTTCTAAATATATCGCCTCACCTGCCCTCTTTAGAGAGCTATTTGCTTATGTCAAGGAATACAAAGGGAAGAGAAAGAGAAGAGGATGGGGAAGGGAGAAAAAGAAGGGGAGAAGAGAAAGGAAGGGAGGGAATGAAGGGAAGGGAGGGAATGAAGGGAAGGAAGGAGAAAACAAGAGAGGGACAAAGGAAGAGAAGAAGGAGGGAGGGAAACAGGGAGAGAAGAGGGAGAAACAGCTAGAGAGAGAGAGAGAACAAAAACAGACAGGGATGGAATGGGAAAAGGAGAGAAAGACACAGAGAGGGGAGAGAGAAGGGAGAGAGACAGAGAACAAAGACACACAGGGATGGGGGGAAGGAAAGAAAGACACAGAGACAGACAGATCGCACTTCAGAGCTCAAGCACACAATTCAGCCAAACTAGGAAATGGACCAACTCAGTGTGACAGTATATGCATCTATCCCATCCCTAGCTCTCCCCATCTCTGGCGGCTGTATTTTCAAATGATGCTTAGAATAGGAGAAGGAACTTTGGACTTGAAATCCACCAGCCCTGGATTCAAATTTCAGTTTCATTGCTCTTTAGCTGTTACTCTGCCCAAGTGACTTTCCTTCTTTGCCTCATTGTGCTCAACTGTAAAATGGGGTTGATTTACCTTTTCTATGTTATTGAATAGATTGCTAGGAGGATCAAAAGAGACAGTTGTAGAAAACACAAACCTTTAAATTTATGGAAAGGACCTTAGAATCTGTGGAAATGCCTGGTTTAGAATCTGGAATTCTGGGCTCCACTCTTGGTTCTGCACCTCAATGCCTATAGGACATTGACTAAACCCAGCACTTAGCACAGTATGCAGTAATTGCTTAATAAATGTTTGTTGACTGATTTAACTTATACATACAGTGATCCAGCTAGACTGGATAATCTCAGGTGCCTCTTGTAGCTTTTCTTTGATCATGTAGTGCTGTGGTCAGAAAGACATGGAGCCCAACTCCCTCAGTTTACAAAGGAGAGAACAAAAGCCTGAGGAGCAGTCTTTTGAAAGTGCTTTGTCAGGCATAGAGGAATCCTGGGAGCTCCTTCTAGAGCTTGGCAGGACCTTGCAGGCCAAGAGTGAAGAGGGACTTGTTCAAGATTAGAAAAGAAGCTACTGGGTTGGCCCACAATCCCACAACCAAAAAATGCCCGAGGCAGAATTTGAATTTAGGTCTTACTAACTCCAGATCCACTATGCTATCTAACTGGTTAGTGGTTAGACATTGCAAAGAGGCCAGTTTCTACTTGTTGTGGGCAAAATCTTCTCAATCAGAGCTGTCTCAAAGAGTCATGGATTGTCTCAAGAAATGATAGGCAAGTCCTCATCAGAGGTCTGCAAGGAGAGGCTGAATGTCCATTTGTTAGAGAAAGTTTAGAGGCAAATATGTGTAAGTTGGGCTGGTTCCTTATTCTGAGCTTTTGTGAAAAATTCATTTTCTTTTTCTTTTCTTCTTTTTTTTTTTTTTTTCCTGAGGCTGGGGTTAAGTGACTTGCCCAGGGTCACACAGATAGGAAGTATTAAGTGTCTGAGACCAGATTTGAACTCGGGTCTTCCTGAATTCAAGGCTGGTGCTCTATCCACTGCACCTACTACCGGCCTCCATTTTCTTTTTCAATTCCAGGAGTGACCAACTGATCACTGTTTATCAGGTTTTTTTTTGTTTTTTTTTTTTTTTCATTTTTTCTTAAATTATACCTTTTTATTTTCAAAATATATGCAGATAGTTTTCAGCGTCCTGCAAAAACCTTGTGTCCAAATTTTTCCCTCCCTTTCCCTACCCCCTCTCCTAGATAGCAAGTAATCAATATATGTTAGGCATGTGCAATTCTTCTACACATGTTTCCACAATTTATCTTGCTGCACAAGAAAAATCAGATCAAAAAGAAAAAAAAATCAAGCAAATGATAACAAAAAACAGTGAAAATGAATTTTACATTCAGTCCCTACAGCCCTCTCTCTGGATGCAGATGGCTCTCCTCATCACAAGACCATTGGAACTAGTCTGAATCACCTCATTGTTGAAAAGAGCCGCGTCCATCAAGAGTTGATCATCACATAATCTTCTTGTTGCTGTGTACAATGTTCTCTTGGTTTTACTCACTTTACTTAGGATCAGTTCATGTGACTCTCTCCAGGTCTTTCTGAACTCATCCTGCTGCAATAATAATCATAATAATAGTAATAATGATATACCATAATATATTCACCCGTTCTCCAACTGATGGGCATCCACTCAGTTTCTAATTCCTTGCCACTAAAAAAGTGTTGCTGTGAACATTTTTATACATGTGAGACCTTTTTCCTTTTTTAAAGGCCATGATAATGAAGTTGATATTAGCTTCTCTTTATATATTAGTCAAATCAATGAGCAAGCATTTTTTAAGAAATTATTTAGAACATAAATGAAAAATTGAAAAGAAAACATTGCCAAGTGCATAACAGAATATGAGAGGTTTCAAAATGTAAAGTGTTTCCATTTTGAGAAAGCCTATATGATAAAAACAAGTTATGTATTAAGCAGCTCTTATGCCAAGCCCCAAGCCAGGTACTGGTAATACAAAGGCAAGAATGAGTCAGTCTTACTCCTTGTGTAAGCTTGAGAAGCTTCCTCACTGCTTGACTCAATTTCTATAGAATGAAGAAGTTGGATGAGCTGGCCCCAGGTCCTAAAACCAGGCTCTTAAGATCCCTCTGTGGCATACAAAGCACTTTGAAGACACTTTGCCCTTCAGGTTTTTGTTGTCTCCTCTGTAAATTGAGGGAATTGGATTCCACATCTTTCTGGCTGGAGTATTTATTCTGTAAGCATAATAATAGTACCAACGTCAAAAGTGAGGTTGAAATGAGGTCACATTTGTAAAGCACTTTGTAAACCTTAAAACACTATATAAATACTAGCTATTATTCCTATTACTGTTTTTGGGGCCCAAGAACAAATCTATTCTCTCTTATGTGAGACAAGCTTTCAAATATTTACAGAAAAGTGGCAACTGGGTTAGATTAGATAGCATCGATTTGTAATGGACCCAGTTGGGAAAGTTTATAACTTCCTTCAAGTCCTTTGTCTTTCCACGAAAAGGAAGCAGATGGTGGGATTTAGTCAATATGCATTAAATGGCTACTGTGTAACAGGCCCAGTGCTAAATGCTGGGGACACAAAGAAAAGTAAGACAGTCCCTATCTCCAAGAAGTTCACAGTCTAATGGGAAAGACAGTCTACAGACAAACAAGCTCTCAAGTTATGTACAAACAAGCTCTCAAGAGGATATATTGGGGATAATCCACAGAAGGAAGGCATTAAGATTAAGAAGGGTCAGGAAAGACTTCCAGTAGAAGGTAGGAATTTACCTGGGACTAGGACTCAAGAGGTGGTGATAAGGAGGGAGAGAATTCCAGGCACAGGAGAAAGTCAGTAAAACAATCCCACTCTGGTCATGGAATATCTGGTGGAAGAAACAGTTAAGCCTGAGGCCAGTGTTCTGTATTAAAGAGTAGGGGTGTAAGAAGATTGGAACAGTAGGGGGTTTTGAAAGGCTTTGAATACTAAATAGCATTTTGTATTTGCTCCTGGAGGGGATAGTGTAGACAATGGAGTTTATTGAGTAGGAGGTGACATGATCAGTCCTGGGCTTTAAGAAAATCCCTTTGGTGGCTGAGAGGAGGATGGATTGGGGTGGAGAGAGAGACTTGAAGTAAATAGCTATTGCAACAAGCCAGGTATGAGGTAATGAGAGCCTGTACCCAAGGTAATAACAGTACCAGAAGTGAGAAGGGAGCATGTTTGAGTGAAATGCACAAGAGATGCTGTAGAGGTGAAATGGACAAGAGATGATCCAGTGGTGAAATCAACCAGAGATGGTGTAAAAGTGAAAAGGACAAGAGATGTTACACAGGTGAAATTGATTAGAGATGCTACAAAGATAAAATGGACAAGAGATGATTCAGTGGTGAAATCAACCAGAAATGGTGTAAAAGTGAAAAAGATAAGAGGTGCTGCACAGGGGAAATTGTTTAGAGATGCTACAAAGGTGAAATGCACTAGAGAGGCTGCAAAGGTGCTACATAATTGTGTAGAGATGCTACAGAGATGAAGTTGACAGACCTTGACCTCAGCTTGGAAATGGGGGATGAGAGATTGTGAGGATGACTCCAAAGCTGGGAACTAGGGAATCTGGAAGATGGAAGAGGGTTTAGGGGGAAAGATAATGAATTCTCTAGTGCCTCTGTTGAATTTCAGATGTCTTTGGAATATCTGGTTCAAGTTGTTTTATAGACAATTAGAAATATAAGATCAAGAGAGGACTTAGCACTGGATAAGTTGATGTGAAAGTCTTGAGAATAGAAATGATAATTGAATCTATGAGAACTGATGAAATCACCAAGTAAATTATAAAGGGAGAGGAGAAAAAGGTCCATGACAACTCTGAAAGGCAGCTATTGTTAGAAACCGTGATCTGGATGAGGATCCAGAAAAAAAAGGTAGAGAGGGAGCTGTCATATAGATTGAAAGAGAATCAAGACAGAGTGATATCCTAAAAACCTAGAAAGAGGAGACTATGAAGGAAAAGAAGGTCATTAACAGTGAGAAGTCAAGAAGAATGAGAATTGAGAAAAGACTATTATTAGATTCGGCAATTAAAAGATCATTGGCAGCATTCCCCACTTGATAAATGGTTAAAGGATATGAACAGGCAGTTTTTAGAAGAAGAAATCAAAGCTGTTTATAATGATATGGAAAAATGTTTTAAATCACTATTGATTAAAGAAATGCAAATTAAAACAACTGGGAGATAATATCTCACCTAATAGATTTGCTAGCATGACCAAAAAAAAGGAAAATGACAGGAATTGATCCAGCCATTCTGGAGAACAATTTGGAACTGTGCCCAAAGGGCACGCTGATCATACCTTTTGACCCACCATTACCACTACTATGCTTGTATCCCAAAGAGGTCAAAGAAAAGAGGAAAATATTCATAGGAGCTTTTTTTATGGTCGCAAAGAATTGGAAATTGAGGGGATGGCCATCAACTGGAAATGGCTGGAAAAGTTGGGATATATGATTGTGGTGGACTAATCATGTGCCATAAGAAATGACAAACATAATAGTTTCAGAAAAAAAACTGGAAAAACTTATATTAACTGATGCAGAGTGAAATAAGCAGAACCAATAAAACGTACACAATAATTGAAATATTCTCATAATCAACTCTGAATGACTTAGATTTTTTTAGCTACAGTGATTCAGGGCAATTATTTATTAAAAATGCTATCCATCTCCAGAGAGAGAAATGATGGAGTCTGAGTACAGACTGAGGCTTTCTTTTTTTCTTTCTTCCTTTCTTTCTTTTTTTTTTTTTTTGGCCACATTGCTAATATGAAAATATATTTTGCATCATCTCATTTGTATGATTGATATCATGGAGGGGGAGAATTTGGAACTCAAAAGGAAAAGAATGTTAAAAATTAATAAATAATAAATGTGTTTGGTTTTTTTAAAAGAGAATTCATTGGCAACTTTGCAGAGAGTAGTTTCAGTTGAATGAAGCCAGACTGAAGAGAGTGAGAGGAAAGGAGACACTACATGTAGATGGCTTATCCAAGGAATTTAGCAATGAAAGAGAACAGAGATCTAGGACAAAGGCTCGTGGAATTAAAAGGATCAAGTTTGGACCTTTTGAGGCTGTAATCCAAGTTTGGCCATTGGACAAGGCCAGATTGAGTATAGGACACCACAGTAAGTGATTTGAGACTAGAAGTTGAGGTCCAATTGAATTATTTTGTCCAAGGCTTGACATTGGGAAGGGAGGAGATACAATCAGTGCCCATTCTGTCACTCTTCTATTGCTGATGTAATTGCCACTTCCCAGAAGGGCTTAAATCAAATCACATTTTGCTTATGGAGCAAAGTGTCATGAACAGTGGAAAATTCACTGGATTTAGAGTAAATGGGGTTTGAATACTAGTCCTATTAAAGAAAATCAAACATACTGCAGATAGATGGCATAGTTCTCCTAAGCCCGTAAGCTTCTTTTCTCCAGGTTAATTTCTCCAGTTACCCCAGCCACTTCCCCATGCTATCAGTCAATATGTCATCCGACCAGGTTGTAGGTCAGTGGGATCTCTAGTGCTGGACATCACACCCCCCTCTCCTGATGCATTTGGCAGTCAGATCCGATCCTTGGCTGCCATTGTGGACAGTTATTGAGTTTACAACTCTAACCTTCCCAGGTGATCTTCAGATGAATTTCTATGTTTCATTCAGACATAAGCAGAAGTAGGATGAGAGGAGGTCACATAACTGTGGCAGATGGAAGCTCCTTTCTCTTACAGACAGTGCCAAATAGGAAATGTTCACACGTTCCAGGAATTCATCTGCTGGGTTGTTTTGAGGGAAATGGTGCAATTTTAGAAATCATCAGGTCGTGGATTTAAAGTTGGAAATGACATTACAAGTAGTAGAGTCCCCGTGCCCTTTATTTTAAAAATGAGGAAGCTGAGACCCGGAGTTTAAATCGAGGGTTCTCAAACTACGTCTCGCTGTGGACGTTTATGCGGCCCACCAGGTTATGGCAAATGGGCTGAGGGGCAGAAACAAAGTGTGAGGTTTTGTTTTTACTCCAGTCCGGCCCTCCCACAGTCTGAGGGACAATGAACTGGCCCCCTATTTAAAAAGTTTGAGGACCACTGGGTTAAATGGATCATACAGCAGATAAGAGTCTGAGGTAGCATTTGAACTCAGACCTTCGCAGGCCTGGTGCTCTATGGCGCCTTCCAGCTGCCCCCAAGCCCAGCACCTGAGCAATATTCTTTGGCAATTACTCACAGGGTCAAAAGAGCAGTATTAGAATGAGAAATGAACAGCTCCTTAGAAGTAGGGGAGACATGATGGACTAGTGGCTCAGGGGCTACTTGCTAGGGGATTTGAAACTTGACTGATCGGCTACTAATCTCACTGATATCTGGGGGAGATAATTCCTCTTTCCACAGCAGTTTCCCTATTGTAAAGGACATTGTTGGACCGGGCTGTTGGGTCTTAAATCTGAGGGCCCTGAACTCTGGAACTGGGGGTGGGGAAGGTGAAGAGAAGATGGGAGTGCTTATTACAAGCATTATTGAGTACATCCATGGCCTGGCCCAACCATCAAGTGACTCATGGTTAGTGTAGACTGAGTAAATCATCGGTTTTATACAAACAAACAAAAACCACTTTCAAAGGAATAGAAACATTTTTAATAATATAGTTTTATTTTAAAGTTACTGAATTCTCAAAAAAAGGGGTTCTTGCATTTTTTGTTTAATAGTTCCTAAAATGATAATTACCGTCCTGGGGATAGAGGGGAGGGAGGAAGGTTTGAAACATCTGTATTGGTTGGAAACCTCTGGTCTGCACCGTGTCTCAGATCTCTCCCAGCCCTGACATCCCCTGTTCTAAGCCCTTTCCCAGCCCTGACATCCCCTGTTCTAAGGCCCCTCCCAGCTCTTCTGTGTTCTGAACACTCTTCTAGCCCTCAGTCTCCATGATTACAACACAAATTTCACAATTTACAAATGCAAAACCTGATTAAGCATCTGCTGTGCAGAACCCTTGATTTAGCCCTTGATAAGAGGGAAAGAGTTCAGATACAACGTGATACCTAAACTCTAGGAGATGACTTGCTTGGTAGGGAGACATAATAGAGAACATTATTCTGCAGCCCGACGTTGTAGCTAAGACGCCCTTGAGAGGGCCCAGGGCTCCGTGTTAGAGGAGGGCCTGTTAGTACAAAGCATGGAAGAGCCAAGAGAGGGTTCCCCCAGAATGTCAGCATGTAAGAAGAGGGAAAACTAGGAGAGGGCTAGAAAAGGGTGGGGGAAGGCCTTGAGTGTCAGGCAGAAGATTCTTACAGGAGACCTTAAAGGTCAGGGTTCAGGCCCTTCATTTCCTAGGGGAACCCCCTGACAGTATTCACACGCAGATCTTTCTGACCCCGAGTCCGGCCTTCCTGTCTCTGCAGAATTTTGCTGCCTCTCACCGGTGGTTCTCTGTAGCTAACCCCTGAGAGCTTTGTTCTGATCATTGGGGACCTGGGGCTAGCACCTGCACCCTGTGATGACCGTCTGTCTGTCTGTCTGTCTCTCTGTCTTTCTCTCACTCATTCTCTCTTTCTCTCTTTTCAGGAGGTCGGCAGCGATGAAGATCGAAAACTAAATCTCAGGTAAGTGGCGAAATGGCACTATTCTCCCCATCCCTTGCTCCTGCCTTCCGTGTGTCCGCAGTCTCAGGACTTCCGGGGTGTCCGTACTCACTTTCCAGGTTCCTTCTTCATATGAAAATCCCTTAAAATAGCCGTCCGATTTCCCGGCTCCTCACCTTTTCCTGGATTTGGGAGAACCCAGCTCTACCTGCCTTGTAAAATCAAAAGAGAAAACAGCAAATTGTCGTTTTTGCTTAACACACACAAATATATTTTCTTTTGGGCAGTAGATCTGCCTTGTGGTTCCAGCGTTTCTTTTCTTTTTTTCTTTTTTTTTTTTTTTTTAATCAATCATCTTTATTGATAAAATTTTACAGTACACATTCCAAAAACACATTTCAAGCTTCTGGATTACAAAAATAATGCATGTGATGAAAACTTATGACACAAAATGAAACTCTGCAAAACTCTAAAATTAAATCTCAAAAAACACAAAATATGACAGTCAAGAGGAGATAAATTAAATCACAACTTTAGGTACAAAAATACTCATCAAGCATTTTTTTTTTTTTAATAGCTTCCTCAAGATTGCCACAGTGTTTATTTTCTAAAGGTCTCAAGCTTTGTTATGATCGGTGTCCTGGGAACCAGAGAGGGGTAGAGAGGCCGTGTGGTGCAGGGCTGGAAAGAGGTCCTCTATTTCCTCCCTGGGCCTCAGTTTCTTAAACTGTGAAGTGAGGGAGCTCGCTGACCTCCCAGACTCCTTCTGCCTCAGAAGCTCTCCTCCTTCCTGTGTTCAAGTGAAATTGCAAATCATTCCCAGATTTCTGGGTCTCTCTTTCCCCATCTGTAAAATGTGAGAGCTGGACAAGGTGATCTCCAAACAAATCAGTCAACAATAAGTAATGTTAGCTGCACCTTTATGTCTGGCTAATGGTGTTTGTCCTTCAGGAAGGGATGCCATGACAGGCAAGTGAATTGGATTTAAGTGAGAGAGGACTGTGCCAGGTTACCTGCCCCCTTTTTCCCTCCAGAGCCACCTGGGGCCAGTGGCCAGATTGAGATCAGAAAGATTGGAGATGGTCCCAAATGTAAGGGGAAGAAAGGATTGGACTAACTGACCCCCCAAATCCAGAGCAGCTGATGACACAGACAGAGTGTCTAAACTCGGGAAGATTCATCTTCAAGACATCAAGATGGAACTTCCTGAGTTAAAATCCACCTTCGGACACTTCCTAACTGTGTGTCCCTAGGCAAGTCACTTCACCCTGTGTACCTCAGTTTTCTCATCTGTAAAATGAGCTGGAGAAGGAAATGGCAAACCATCATCTCCAGTATCTCTGTCAAAAAAAACCCCAAGTGTGGGGCAGCTTGGTGGATAGAGCACCAGCCCTGAAGTCAGGAGGACCCGAGTTCAAATCTGCTCTCAGACACTTAACACTTTTTAGCTGTGTGACCCTGGGCGAGTTATTTAACCCCAATTGCCTCAGCAAAAAAAAAAAAAAAAGGAAAAAAAACCCCATCTAAGTCTAGAATCCTATAATATTGAGAAGAAAAGAAGAAAATAAGCATTTATGTAGTGCCTACTGTGTCTCAGGCACTGTGCTCAGTATTTTTCATAAATATTATCTCAATGTATAAATATGTATTCCTATATTGGACTTAATGTATAGTTTTACCATGTTTAACATATATTGGACTACTGCCATCTAGGGGAGGGAGTGGGTGGAAGAGGGGAAAATTGAAACAGAAGATTTTGCAAGGCTCAGTGTTGAAAAATTACCCATGAGGGGCAGCTAGGTGGCGCAGTGGATAGAGCACCAGCCTTGAATTCAGGAGGACCCGAATTCAAATCTGGTCTCAGACACTTAACACTTCCTAACTGTGTGACCCTGGGCAAGTCACTTAACCCCAGCCTCCAAAAAAAAAAGAAAAATTACCCATGCATATGTCTTGTAAATAAAAAGCTTCAACCCCCCCCCAAAAAAAAAAAAAAAAATCTCATTTGGGCCTCACAACAGCCCTTCAAAGTAGGAGCTATCATAATGCCCATTTTATAGTTGGGGAAACTGAGGCAAATCTGAGGCCAGATTTGAGCTCAGATTTTCTTAACAGTCTGTCCACTGCACTGCCCAACAGCCTGAGACTGCAATGTTGATATTCTGTGGTCTCCTGCTGGGAGGATCCCATCAGAAGCAGCCTCCGGTGTCATTAGTAGAGTCATTGACAGAACAGCTCAGCTAGAATATGGACTGGCCTATAGTTCTCTAAATCTAAAACCTGCATTTCTACACACAGAATGAAGGCAGTGAGGGCTCTGAGGGTGGTGGTGCAGAGAAGGGAGCCGTGTGCACTCATGGGGTCAAGGCAGGCGGTCCGTGTGTGAGAACACGTATGGGAGTGTACACGTGTGTGCTGTATGAGTATGTGGGTGCACACGTGTGTGTGTGCATTCAGGAGTGGGGGAAAACCATCTTCGTCATCCACTTTGCATGGAAACTGTCTCTGAGTGCCCTGAATAGGGAGGGAGACATAGGACGTCCTTCAAGTCTGTTTTCCTGTGGGGGGGCTCTGCATTTCTCAGGGCAAGAGGCCCAGCCCAGGGATTGTCCCCCCTTTGCTCCCCCAGTGGCACCAGGATGGTGCTGGAATGGAAGTTTCTGGGACGCTGAGCTTTCCAAGGGAGGGCAGCAATGGACCGCAGTCAAGCTGGCTGGAGGAACTTCCTGGATGACTTAGTCTATGGGAATGAGGGTGGAGGGTGGAGCAGAGAACAGCAGAAAGCTGTTTGGGAATCTCCTGAGCTTTCCAGAGGAAGAGAAATTGGGAATGAGGACTTCAGTTAAGAATGTGGATTCTTCAGCCTAAGTTGACTTATTCTCTGTGTGAGGGAGGAGTCTCAGTTTCTTCATTTGTAAAGCGAGGAGAGGGACTGGCTCTATGGCTTCTAAAACCCTCCTCTTCCCGACATTCTCTGTTCTAAGCCCCCTCCCAGCTCTGACATCCCCTGTTCCAGGCCCCCTCCCAGCCCTGATATCCCCTGTTCTAAACCCCCTCCCAGCCCTGACATCCCCTGTTCCAAGCCCCCTCCCAGTCCTGACATCCCCTGTTCCAGGCCCCCTCCCAGCCCTGACATCCCCTGTTCTAAACCCCCTCCCAGCCCTGACATCCCCTGTTCTAAACCCCCTCCCAGCCCTGACATTCCCTGTTCCAGGCCCCCTCCCAGCCCTGACATCCCCTGTTCTAAACCCCCTCCCAGCCCTGACATTCCCTGTTCCAGGCCCCCTCCCAGCCCTGACATTCCCTGAGCTAAGGCCCTTCCGAGCCCTGACATTCTGGGTTCTAAGGCCCTTTCCTGTCCTCCCAGCTCTGACATTCTCTGCCCTAACCCTTCTAGAGTCGAGCCTTGGCGTCTCCCCTTAATGGCCCCAGCAGTTCACCAGAGATTGGACCCCTCAGTTGCCCCTCTTTGTCATACCCCAGAGACATCTTTGTCCCATCACAAATCCCTAGAACTGGGGAGCTGGAGAGGAGCTCGGCCGCCATCTTGACCAACCCATCCGCTAAAGGCCTCCTCATGATTTCAGAGCATTAATTTTTTTGCTTTGAAATGACCTCTGAGCAGGAGCCCTCCCAGCCAACACATGGGATCCTACCGACCATGTGAGGATTCCTGCCCGCCCAGCGTCCACCTCTGGCCCTGACGTCTTTCTAACTGAGCTTTACTTCCAAATTCCTACAATAAACCTTTTATTTATCAATCTAAAAAAAAAAAAAAAAAAGAAATGACCTCTCTTCACTAACAAGTTTGATCTAAAACAGAAGAAATGGCAATCAGTTCTAATTTCACAGATGAAATGATGGTGGCTGTTCTCAGAACTTAAAACTTAGAGCTAGAAATCCCCTCATTTTTCAGAAAGGGAAACTGAGACTTGGAAGGGGAGCACTCTCCCTCCCTCAGCTCTGCAAACAAAGGGCGTCTGGACCATCCCCTCACAACCTTCCTCCTTGGGCATCCCACATTCCTAGAGCAAGGCCACTTATTCCCTGTGACTTTGAACACATTACTTAAGCTTTCTAGGTCTTGGGCTCTTCATGATGGAAAATACTAGGGAAGAAACAATTGAGGTCCTAGACTTGGGTTCTAGCCTAGACCCTTGAATGACATTGGCCAAGTCATTTCATGAACGAATGGAAATTGAGACAAAAGGGCGAAGGGACCTGCCCAGGATCACTGAGCTACTAAGTGTCTGGGTCTGGATTTGAACTCAGGACTGAGTCTTCCCGCCTCCAGCCCGGCCTTCTGTGTATTATGCTTCCCCCTAGCTACTCTTCCTGATCGCACCTTCAGGACATCTTCATTCTGGCTCCCGCCATCTTGTCTTCCCACTGAGTGGTCACCTTCCATTTACATGTTGTGTGTGTATATAATGTACAAAGTTATTCACATGTTGCCTCTCCCATTAAAAGGTGCCCTTGAAAGGCAAAGGACCCTGATTTCATGTCTGGAGTATTCCAGGCTCTCAGTCCGGAACTTGGTATACAGAATGTGCTTAATCATTGCACGTTGGCCACCATCCTTCCTTTAAGATGGTCTATACTGAGGTCTTGACCTGCCTCCTGAGTAACAAGTAAAGGAACATTTAATGAAACCCCCAGTCTAGTAGAATTATCTAGATTATTTAGAATTATTTTTTCTGGTGGAAAAATTTAGAGTTTTGGGAGTTTCTTCAATCAAGGAGCCTCTCAGCCCCAACATCACCTGAGTGCTGGTGAGCAAAATACTTCTCTGCTTCTTCCTTCTCCTCCCTCCCTCCTCGTTCCCCCTCGCCCCTTCCTTCTTTGTGTTGCTACCTGCTCCTGAATTACCTTCTAAGAGATTGGCAACCATATTGCCTGCAGGTGTCGGGGAGCAGATGGTCCTGCTTCCTCCTGCTTCCTTCCCATCAGGGGAGCATCAGGATTCGCTGGGAAATGTTGTTCTGATTTAATCTGGACGCCGGGAAATCCAGTCAGCTGAGGGGCCCTGGAGGATGGTCCCTGACTGGGCCCAGCCCTTCCAGGAGAAGGTGAACTTAGGAGGAGAAAACGCTGGGCGGCGCTCATTCCAACATTCCCCCTTTTTTGTGTCATGAAACTTTGAGTTCTTCAAAGGAGTTGGGAACCTAGATTTAAACTAGAAGAGACTTTCTAGGCCATCTATTTATTTAACAGATAAAGACCCCAAGATCCAGAAGGATAAATGATTTAAGATTATGAGTTATAGGGAGCAGCTGGGTGGTGCAGTGGGTAGAACATCAGGCCTGAAGTCAGGAGGACCTGAGTTCAAATTTGACCTCAGATACTTAAAACTAACTAGCTGTGTGACCCTGGGCAAGTCACTTAACCCCAATTGCCTGGGGGGGAAAAGATTATGAGTTATAATTGGACTGGACCTCAAGAACCATCGAAATGAAGCCTCTTGCTAATTTACTGAGGTCCAGGGCACAGAGAGGCAAGTCGCCCAAGACCTGGTCTTGAAATCAGTTGAAAATTAATTTGATTCCCGGTGACCCTGAACAAGTCAGTTTCCTCATCTATCAAATGGGGATGATCATAGAACCTATTTCACCTGGTTGCTATGATACTCATGTGGAAAGTATTTTTGGAAACATTCAAGCATTAGTATTATTTTAATTATTAATCATTAAAATGATTTAAAGCATTATTACTATCGTAATCACACAAAGAATAAATAGTAGGGCTGATCGATATCTGAAGTCGGATCCTGTGAACTGTGCGACTTGTCCTTTCTTTCCACTGTTTTTGCACAGATTTTAAGGATTCAGTCAGTCTAACTGGGAATCGTTCTCATTTATAGCATCTAGTGTTAAAAGAACAGTAGTCAGGTGGGGATTTCCAGCGAGTTTCCTCCCTACTCCTACTCCCTCCCCTCAAACCCTGTTCCTCTGGCTCCTGAATGATCACGAGGTCTGGGGTGATGTTATAAAGTTCCAACTGACTCCTAAGGAGCTGATGTTCTTAGGAACACGGTTAACCATCTGTGTTTCCAATTCTAAGGTTACAAGATCCTTTTTTCTTGTATTTTGTCTTTTCCAGGCTTCCAACATTCTATAATCCAAGAGACTGCTTCTTGGAATTCAAGACCTCGGGTCTTTGATCCTTAGGTTCTAGGGACCATAGTTCTAGATCCCAAGAGTCTTTCTGTGATTCCAAAATTCATAAGTTTATTTCTTAGATTTATTTCTAAAGCTAGAGGTTCTACATTTTGGAATAAAACAAAATTCAAAGGCCCTGATGTTTATTTCTCAGATTCTAGGTATCTAGAATTTTAGATTCCAGGATTCTGTGTTTGCAAGATTTAAAGAATCTGAATCCTTGTGAAGTTTTTAAAAATAGTTCTAGATTATGGAGATGGGGATCTTGCTAAAATTTTTGGTTCTGAGATTTTGTCTTTTGAAGATTCTAGGGTGGTGAGTTTGTTTTTTTTTTGGGGGGGGACATCAACAATTCTAAGCTGGAGGAATATCTAATAAGTTAGATTCTGGGATCCTAAGATGGTGAGGTTTTTTGATATAGCAAAGGTTCTAGATTGTATACTCCTAAAGTCTAGCTCTGGGATTCTATACTTCTAGGATTCAAGGTGAAAAGTTTTTTGTGTCAATGGTTCTAGGTTAGATCCTGCTAAAATTCTAAGCTGAGATTCTGTTCTTTCAAGATTCAGGTGGTGAGAGGGTTTGTTTTTTTTTTTTTGTTTTTTTTTTATGTATGTGTGTATGTCTCTGTGTCAATTCTAGATTGTAGGATTTAATAATTTAGAGTGTAGGATTCCAAGATAGGGTGTGTGTGTGTGTGTGTGTAAGGTTCTAAAATGCTAAAATTCTAGGTTGTAAGATTCTGTTCTTTTAGGATTCTAGAGTGGTCAGTTTTGGGTTGGTTTTTTTTTTGGGGGGGGGGAGTATTAACAATTTTAGTTTGGAGCAATATCTAAAAATTTAGATTCTGGGATCCTAAAATGGGAAAGGGTTTTATGTTGAAGATTCTAGATTAGATCCCGCTAAAATTCTAGGTTGAGATTCTGTCTTTTTAGGATTCTAGGGTGGTGAGAGGATTTGTTTGTTGTAGGTTTTTGGGTTTTGGTATGTGTGTCAACAATTCTAGATTGGGGGACTATCTCAAAATTTAAATTCTGGGATTAAGATAGATATTTATGTATGTGTGTGTGTGTGTGTGTGTGTGTGTGTGTGTAAGGTTCTAAAATTCTAGATTGTGGGTTTCTGTAACTTCTGGGGTTCTAAAATGATAAGGGTTTTGGTATTAAGGTACCCATCATTCTAGATTCCAGGATTCCATATTTCTTGGATTCCAAAGCACCAACCTTTTCTAGATTCTTCTCATTGTTCAGTTGTTCAGCCATGTTTGACTCTATGTGTTCACCTTTGATTTTCTTGGCAAAGATACTTGGAGTGGTATTTGCTTCTCCAGCTCATTTTATAGGTGGGGAAATTGAGGTAAACAGTGAAGTGTTGTGTAGTGGATAGAGCACCAGCCCTAAAATCAGGAGGACCTGAGTTCAAATTTGACCTCAGACACTTCCTGGCTGTGTGTCAGGGGCCACATAGTAAGTATCTGAGGCTGGATTTGAACTCAGGTTTTCCTGTCTCCAGGCTTGATGCTCTATCTGTTGCACCACCTAGCTGTCTCCAATTCTAGATTCTAGGATCCTTCATTTCTTTCGTTCCCAGACACTAGGATGATCTAGAACCTAGTATTCTGAAGTCTTAAGTCTTTGTTTCTAAGGTTATAACCTGTTTGGGAGGAGGAAGGGAAAGGGAGGAGATTAGGATTCGAGATTCTAATATTTCTAAGACATTAAGATTTCTAAACTCTTAAGATCCCATGTTTCTGAGCTATATAAAATTCTAAATTCTTGGCTTCTAAGACTTGAGGGTTTTATGGAATAAAGAATTGGAGATTGCATGAACCTGTTCTCTGCTGGTTGGTTGGGATTTTTCTTTTTCTTTTATTTAATATGTAATATAATATTGTGTGAGATGATATAATATATATATGTGTGTGTGTAAATATACATGTACATATAGTTAACTTGATTTAAAATTAGAAGACTCCAAGGACCTGCCCATCCTTTTCCAGATGTTCTTAGGAGTCTCTTTGCCTTCTGGGTAGCAGCCTTATTTCCATGATGCTCAACTCTATAATTTGGGGGAATGAGATACGTGTGATTGGGGGATCTTCTTGTTAGATACCACTTTTTACTTTAAAACTAGTCTCTAATCCTGGCAGTTTTTGGCAGGGTAGAGGATTTGAATAAAACTGCCTTTGTCAGTGTGGCTCGGTTAAAGGGAAAATAAAAGGAATCCCCAAATTCAGCAAGTTCTCTGACCAGCAAGCTCTTCCCCTTCCCCTTGTGGCTGAGGACAGAGAAGAAACGTGGGTAAAAAGTTAATTTTTAAGTTGACCTCGTTGGAATTTAAACCCATTCTAAGAGTCAGCTTGAAATCCAGTGTTTGTGAGTGGAGAAAAGCCCTGTCTGAAGCCCTGCAGGAGTTACCCAATTGCCCTCGTGCTCAGAAACTGGCTAGAATGTACTGTGCCCATGGACGGAGAGAAAGTTTGTGTGTTTGCTTCCATGTTCACATCTGTGGTGGGGAGAAGAGATAAGTTTTTCTTTTTCTTTTCTTTTTTTTTTTTTCCCTGAGGCTGGGGTTAAGTGACTTGTCCAGGGTCACACAACCAGGAAGTGTTAAGTGTCTGAGATCAAATTTGAACTCAGGTCCTCCTGAATTCAGGGCTGGTGCTCTATCCACTTTGCCACCTAGCTGCCCCCCCAGTTTTTCAACACTCTTTATATCCACGATCACATGAGTGAGATCACTTATAATAAGAGCAGGGGAGAAATCCTGGGGCTAAGGAAGGGAAGATTTATTAAGCATCTACTAGATACTAGGTTCTGGCTGAGCACTTTGTAAATATTATCTCATCTAATCCTCACATCCCTCAAGGTGAATGCTGTTATTATCCCCATTTTACAGATGAGGAAATTGAGGTCCAGAGATAGTAAATGACATGGGAACATAGGACAATAGGAGCTGGAAAGACCCTCAGAGACTGAGTCTAATTTCCCCTCATTTTATAGGAAAGCAAATAGAAAAACTCTAGGAGCTGAAGGGATTCAAGGTCATATAAGATAATATAAGTAGCAGTCAGGATTTGAACTTTGAACAGAATTTCAGAATGAACAGAACAGGATTTGAGTCCTTTGTATCCCAGTGTTCTTTCTGTTCTGTGTGTGCGTGTGTGTGTATATGCTATTATCCATCCCTCCCTTCTCTTGCTATTCCTGCTCTGCTAGAACTTATGCTCATACACACATGTACACAGTAGACTTTGAGCTCCTTCTTTGTTTTTTTGTTTATTTTGAAGGTAATCAGAGTTAAGTGACTTGCCCAGTGTCACACAGCCAGTGTCTGAGGTCAGGTCCTCCTGATTTCAAGGCCAGCACTCTATCCACTGTACCACCTTGCTGCCCCTTGTCTTTGTATTTTTCCACCCAATACCACTTGGTGCAAGGGATAAGCTGGAACTTCTTCTCTTGAAGTTCTAGGTTCAAATCCTACCTGTGACACTAACCAAACTGTATGATTCTGGCCAAGTCACTTCCCACTGTTAAATATCTCCTATTTGTAGGAGACATTTTCTTTTTTCTTTTTTTTTTAGGTTTTTGACAGGTTTACACCTTTTAAAAAATTATTATTAATAGTACAACGTAATCTCAGACAGTGATCTTTAAATTACAGTGAAATTGTAATCTTTGAAACTGGATAAGAAACTCCTATCCCAAACGCAGCATTGATCAATTTTGGAAATATTATCGATAATTATCAGAAGATCACAAAGGTAACTGGATTTCTGGCTTAAGTCCCAAAGATGTAAAATAATCCGCTGATTCTCTCCCCATCCCTCAGCACATACAACATAGTATAAGTACATCACAAATCAAATATTTATCTTTTCTAAAAAAAGGGACATTTGGGAAGCCCTAAATATGTATTTTTGTAACTCTAAGACACCATATAAGGCTTAGCTGTTGTTATCACTGTTAGGCAAAAAGCACTTTGTAAGTACGGTTTTGATTGGATCAAGATTGGATCAGAACTGAAGCTTTTCTTGACATGGAGCCCAAATGGATCTCTTTGCCCTTCTACTCATTGTTCCTCATTCTTAGCTCAGATACTGGGAGATTTAGATTCAAAATCTCTCTGTTTATTATTTATTATTTTATTGTTATTATTATTTATTAGCTGTGTGATCCAAAGCAAGATACTTCTTTTCTGCCTCAGTTTTCTCAGCTGTAAAATGGGGATAATGATGATGGAATCTGATCCAGAATTATTCAGTATTGGAGTCCAGAGGATTTTTGTAAGGATCAAACAAGGTCATATTTGGGAAGCACTTGGCGGACCTTAAAGGCAGCGCATGAACACTTGTTCCTCATCCTTATTTCCCATGACATCCCTTTCACTTCCTCTTCCCTTCCCCCGGCTACATCTCCCCATCTGGGGCACATTCTTGGGGCTCTGAGCCACTCCCCCCTTTCCGTATCCCAAGTCCTGCTATCTCCGGGCTGAGCATCGGAGTTGAGAGAACAGAGCCTGTCCCTGGGAAATATCACAGTGTGTTTACATTTTTTTTAAAAGCAGGACTATTTTTGGAACGGTTTCTGGGTTCGGGTGGCTGGTTTTTGTTGGGTTTTGAAGGGCTCCTGTTGTCTGATCAGAGTGTGTCGGGAGTGAATATGTTCTGTTCTATGAATAATTAATCCAGACTGGCAGCCGCAGCAGCCACCCGAAAGGCAGCTCGAACGAAGCCAGACCCGGCCCTTGACCCTTCCTCACTGGCCGGTTCTGGAGGCCGCCTCTGGCCGATGCCTTCAGCCCCTCACGACCCCTGCTCGGCAGAAGAGACTGATCCCTTCAGAAGGCCTAGCTTAGACACGATGGCCGTTGCGAGTGTCCTTCTAACTAGCTTTGTGACCCTGTCACTTCCATGACCTCATCCCTAAAATGAAGAGGCCGTGAGATAAGACAGAAGGACTGACCATGAGCCGATTCCTGGCACAAAGTGAGCCCTCCTTACATTGGTCTGACTACATCCTTCTCAGCCTCAGTTTTCTCATCTGTAAAATGAGTGAGAGGAGCTTGGGACACTGTGAGCCCTGAGATTTCTTCTGGCTCCAGATCTGTGATCATGTGGCCTCCAGGACCCTAGGCGTGACCCGAGAGAATTATCACAGTCTAGCCCTGCTCTAGGGGGAGTTCAGTGGTTAGAACTTTGGGCCTGGAGTCAAATCTTACCTCTGACTTAGACACACAAATTCTCTTCTTACTAACTTTTCAGTCCAGACAAGTCCCTTAATCTCTGTTTGCTTCATTTCCCCACTCCTCAGTTAACTTATCTGTAAAAAAAAAAAAAAGAGGGGGGTTAGTCTCCAAAAGTCCTTCCAACTATGAAATTGTAGAGATGCTAGGGCCTGGGTGCAAGTTATACCCTCTACTTTATTTATTGTATGCCTTTGGATAAATTAAATACCTTCACCTCTCTGAATCTTAATTCTCCCATCTGTAAAATGGGGACATAAAGCCCTTAAAGGGGGTGCTAAAAGTGTAAGGGGGTTGTAAACTATTTAGGGCTGGGGGGGCATGTACACACTGTTGCTTTCTGGCTTTTTTACTCATTCATCCAACAAAGGTATCCTTCATGGGGCGCTTGAAGGCAGTGTAGGGCAGTGAGAACAGAGCTCGAGTCAGGACATTCCTGTTACTTCTTGGGTGATCTTGAACAAAAGGTTTTCCCCTCCTTAGGCCTCAGTTTTCTAATCTGTTAAATGAAGTGCCAATCAACAGGGAATGTCAGAGCTGAGAGACACACTTCCATACTCTAAGCTCAAAGAGTTATAAAGCTCTAAGGGTTATAAAGTTTTTCTTGACATCAAGCCTAAATCTTCCTCCTTGCAGCTTTCTCCCACCATCCCTTGGTCTGTCCTTTGGAACCCCTCAAAAAAAAACCCACAAGCATTTATTAATCACCTTCTGTATACCTGGCTTTGTACTAAGCACTGAGCATATGAGAACAAAGAATGAAATTCTCCCCACTTCAGTGAAGCCATGAGATGGAGAAGCCCTTGTCACTGCATCTTGTGTGGGGCATAAGAAGCCTGGAAAAGGAGGAGGGGGCCAGGTTTTGAAGGAGATCTGGGAATTGTTCTCCATGGGAGCTGATGAGTTGCCCAAGGGGGAGGGTGCAGAGGAAGAAGAGAAGAGAGCCTGGGAGCAGGGGGAAAAGAGAAGAGAGCCCAGGGGAGTAGAAGGAAAAGAGAAGAGAACCTGAGGGAACAGAGGGAGAAGAGAGCCTAGGGGAGTAGAAGGAAAAGGCCCAGTGGAGCCCAGGGAGGTCACAAAGGGGACGGAGAAGAGTGGACCAGGAAGGAGGAGAACTAGGAAAGAGCAATGCCCAGGAGGAAATGGTGATGGGCAGCGGCCAATCAGCAGAGAACTCGAGAAGGGTGAGAACTGAGAAAAGACCATCAGATTTGGCCATTAAGTGATCCTTGTTCCTTTGCAGAGAACAGTCTCAGTCAATTAAGTTGGAAGCCAGATTTCAAGGAAGGAAGAAGAAAGAGTTCATGGGCTATAAATGAAGGTGACAGGTGTAGACAACTTTTTGATCGGAAAGTAATTTACTAAAAGCACTTTTGTTTAAACACCAAGCCAATCTTTTGTTTTCCGATAAGGTTCGGCATCATTATTTTAACATGACAAAAATGATTCCAGGAGATACATTGATGGATGGTGGATGGTCCGACACTTCTGAAAGACCCAGCCTCCCTCCTCAACTAGATCACATTCCCCAGGTTCAGCCAATCTTGGATTTAATTCACTGATGCTCTACTTATTGCCCAGTCACCTTGGAGGGGAGCTTCTGCTCCTGATTGGCCCCTGAAATCTGTATGACTGGGATCACATGAAGCTCCCGCGTTATAAAGTGAGCTAGTATCCATAATAAAATGACTGTGCTATATTTGCAATTGAATACATTGGAAGTGGTGGGGATTGACTGTTCCCCTTCAGAGCATTTTCCATGATAGCGCCTGGTAGACGGCTTTTGCACGCAATCTAACACGATCCAGAACTCGACGGGCTGGTGGGGGATCTTGAAGGGTTTATTTTAATGGACGAGAGAGAGGACTCGGTAGTGGATCAGCCGACTGAAGATCAGTAGGAAGGAGGTGACCGGTGGTTCCTGACCGGCTGGTTGGCGCCCTGCTGGGGCTCCTGGGGGATGATTCTCACGCCAGTCTCTTACTTTTCTCTCCACTTTTACAAAGCACTTCCTACCCAGCTCAAACATGATTGCAGATTTGGGGAAACTGAGGACCGCAGAGGCGATGTTTATTGCTTAACAAGAACTTGAACTCAGGACGTCCGCCTGGGGGCTGCTAGGTAGTACAGTGGGTTGGAGTCAAGAAGACCTGAGTTAAAATCCAGCCTCAAATGATCACTAGCAGTGTGGCCCTGAGCAAGTCACTTAATTTCCCTCTACCTCAGTTTTCTCATCTGTAAAATGGGGATAATAAGAGTACCAACTTCCCAGAATTGTTGTGAGGATCAAATGAGATAATAAATGTGAAAGGCTTAGCCCAATGTCTGTTTCTACAGCAGGCACTGTACAAATGCTGGGGCCGCTAGGGGGCACCATAATGGATAGAGAGCACCTGGCCTGGAGTCAGGAAGCCTCATCTCCCTGAGTTCAAATCCAGCCTCAGACACATAGAAACTGTGTGACCCTGGACGGGTCATTTCACCCTGTTTGTCTCAGTTTCCTCACCTGTAACACAAGCTGAAGAAGGAAATGGCAAATCAGTCCAGTATCTCTGCCAAGAGAACCCCCAAATGGGGTCACAAAGAGTTGGGCATGAGTGTAATGACTGAACAACATATAAATATAATATAATATAAATGCTGGGCAGTTAGGTGGCGCAGTGGATAGAGCACCAGCCTTGAAGTCAGGAGGACCAGAGTTCAAATCTGGACTCAGACACTCAACACTTCCTAGCTGTGTGACCCTGGGCAAGTCACTTAACCCCAATTGCCTCAGCCCCCCCCCATATATCTATATCTATATAATATGAATGCTGTCTATGTTGTTCTGACTTATCAGTGTCCACGTGGTCTTGTGCTTCCCCCACACCAAGAAAATGGAAGCTGAAGGCACAGCCTGTTTTGTGTCTTTGTGTCTCCAACACTTGGTAAACAGAAGGTGCTTAATTAATTTTTGTCAAATGTTGTTTAATGAGTCCTCTGGTTTCCCTGTCCAGGCCTGTTCTCTGAGTGTCCATGGGACCACAGTTTGCCCAATCTAAAGTCATAGAAAGAACGATTTAGAGCCAGAAGCAGCAACAACAATAATAATAATAATTGCTGACATTTATGCAACATTGAGCTTTACATTTATGACAGTAATAATAAAGAAAAATCATAATAATAGTAATGGGAGCCACATGGCATTTACATAATGCTGAGCTTTGTGTATATTATCTGATTCTCACAAAAAACTTGTGAGGGAAGAGAGGAAACAAGCATTTATTAAGTACCTACTATGTGCCTGGTCAGTGCTGAGCTTTGTGTGTATTATCTGATTCTCACAAAAAACTTGTGAGGGAAGAGAGGAAACAAGCATTTATTAAGTACCTACTATGTGCCTGGTCAGTGCTGAGCTTTGTGTGTATTATCTGGTTCTCACAAAAAACTTGTGAGGGAAGAGAGGAAACAAGCATTTATTAAGTACCTACTATGTGCCTGGTTAGTGCTGAGCTTTGTGTGTATTATCTGATTCTCACAAAAAACTTGTGAGGGAAGAGAGGAAACAAGCATTTATTAAGTACCTACTATGTGCCTGGTCAGTGCTGAGCTTTGTGTGTATTATCTGGTTCTCACAAAAAACTTGTGAGGAAAGAGAGGAAACAAGCATTTATTAAGTACCTACTATGTGCCTGGTCAGTGCTAAGCTTTGTGTGTATTATCTGATTCTCACAAAAAACTTGTGAGGGAAGAGAGGAAACAAGCATTTATTAAGTACCTACTATGTGCCTGGTTAGTGCTGAGCTTTGTGTGTATTATCTGATTCTCACAAAAAACTTGTGAGGGAAGAGAGGAAACAAGCATTTATTAAGTACCTACTATGTGCCTGGTCAGTGCTGAGCTTTGTGTGTATTATCTGATTCTCACAAAAAACTTGTGAGGGAAGAGAGGAAACAAACTTTTATTAAGTACCTACTATGTGCTTGGTCCCATGCTAAGTGCTTTACAAATAATTAAGTCATTTGTTCTTTTCCACAATCTCAGAAGGTAGGTACTATAATTACCCCCATTTAACAGATGAAGAAACTAAGGCAAATAAGTGGAGTGAGTTGCCCAGGCTCACAGAACTGCTCAATCTCTGTGGTTGGCTTGGAACTCAGGTCTCTCTGACCAATGCTCTCTTTGTGGGTCAGTCTTGCTGCCTCTAAAATGAGGTAGGTATTTTTATGGACCGGTGAGATTCGTGGCTGGCCCAGCTTTAGCCTCCCTGACCCCTGTCAGAGGGTGACATTCGTTTAATCTAAATCCTTGGGCAGCGTCTTGCCCGAGTCCCCCAGGTTTTAAGTGACAGAGCCAGGATTTAAATGCAGATCCCGACTCCCGCGTCCCCCAGCCCCAAAGCCTTCTTCAGGCCTTTCGGTGACCCTCTGCTTCCCTTCCCCCTCTGTGTGAAGTCGAGGCCTCTGGCCGGCCCTCGCTGTGAATGTCCTGCAGTGTCTGAAATGTTTCTGGACATTCCTTTGGCCTGAGAACAGCCCACGCCTGAACGCCAAACAATACAGGCTAGCACGGCAAAAGCATTTGTCCTGCAGCCTGCCAGCATCTCCAGCTCATGACCCCCGCTTCCCCAAGCCAGATTCCCAGCTCCCTGGGACCCCCAGGCTTCCCACAGGCTCGTGGTTCTGCGGCCCTGCCAGCCGGGACGTTGGGAGCCGGAGGTTCCCGTGTTTCCGGGGTGCTTGAGGGTAGACTCAGCCACTCACTCAGGCTTTTTGTCCTTTGACCCCTGTATGGAAAGTGGGCAATTAGGGTTAAGTGACCTACCCACGGTCATACAACTAGAAAGTATCTAAGGTTGAATTTGAACTCGGATCCTTCTGACTCTGTACCACCCAGCTGCCCCTTTCTTTTGCAGCTAATATTGCAAACATTAATTAATTATTTAACTAATCAGTGTTGCTACATTAGGAGATCAGTTGAGCTGGTTCCCAAAGGGTCAAAGATGGCTAAAGGAGAAGGAAGGGGGGCCAGTTTGGGGGTTATGACTGGAGAGCTGGAGGAGTGGAGGTAAAAGAACTGTTAAGGGTCAGACAGCAAAGGGAAAGATGGGATCACATGATTATTATCATCCAAAGGAACTTCGGAGCTCATGAGTGTGGAAGTGGGTCCCTCGTGGGTGATAATGGGAAGGTCCAAGATCTGACCAGGTCCTTATGTGGTTGAAGTTCAGCGGGATAAATGGGGTGGCCACAGTAGGTAATGAGTTCCCCATTCCTGGTACTCGTTAAGCAAAGGTTTGACAGAAGGACCCTTGTTAGTGAGGAGATTGTTGTTTAGGCTTGGATTAGACTCACTAGTTCCCTAAGATTCCTTCCAGTTAATCAGTAAGTATTTATTAAGCACTTACTGTATGCCAGGATACTGTATGCTAAGTGGTAGGGATATAGAGAAAGGCAAAAGATAATCCTCACCCTCATGAGCTCAGCAGTAAGAGGGGAGACAGATATTTGTATCTTGGGTAGAGAAAAGCATTTACAAACTCTTCAATCAGTAAACATTTATTAAGTGTCTGTGTATGTATCAGGCACTGTGCTAAGCACTGAGATAAAAAGAAGCAAAGATAATTCCTCCTCTGGAGGAGCTTATCACCTAAAGGGGACAATGCAAAAACACACAAAAAGCGAGCTTTCGGCAGCTTATTAATAATAAATATATTTATTTATATTCCCAGTACTTAGCCCAGTGCCTGGTACATAGTAGGCACTTAATAAATGCTTATTGATTTGGTTTTTCTCATCTCATCTTTAAGTTCTCTTCTATCTTTGGATATGAAATGGATTCTCCTAAAATATGGCACCAATCACATCACCCTAACTCCTTAAAAATCTCCTTTTTTGCTCCTTGGTTCAAATACGAAACCTCCCACCTGGCACTCCTAGCTTGAGCCTTCCTCAGTCTAGCCCCCATCCTTCTTTCCCAAAATGCTCCTCTTCCCCCTCCCTCCCTTCTGGTCACACCGGCCTGCCCTGTTCCCTGTGGGCAACCTCCTGGAACAGCCTCCCTCTGGCTTCCTCCCAAGGCCAGGCCCAGCGCCCCCTTTTAGGAGCTGAGACCCCCCACTTGGCAGGCTCACCCCCAGATTACACGGCATTAGGTGTGGCTGAGTTGCCCTTCCCAGGTGGAACATAAATAAGTTTATTTGAGGCTGTGGAGTATTTTATTGGGTTCTCCAGCTCGAAGAGAAGGCCTTTAAATATTTATCGGATTGAATTGAAGGAGACAAAGCCGCGTTTGAGCGTTCCCCAAGGGGCGATTTACTTCTTGGCTCAACTTTGCGCCTCCCTATGACATCACAGCCAAGCACCGTCCCCCGGAGTGCTCCTTCAGCACCTTTTCCCAGCATATTTTGGTAGGTGTTTGCTCATCTGTCATTGTCCCTCACAGCACCCCCCAAGGAGGGAGTCGTCCTTGGGATCCTTGGCAGAAGGATGGCATCCTTAGCTCTTTTGGCTCAAATTGGGCATCTGCGTGGTGCTGTGGGTAATAGTGGTGCCCAGGGCTGGAGGCAGGGAGACTCAACTTCCTGGGTTCAAATCCAGCCCTGGATTCTTCCTAGCTACTCGATCCTGGTCAAGTCATTTTACCCTGTCTGCCTCACTTTCCTCTTCTGTTAAATGAGCGGAGACGGAAATGGCAAATCCCTCCAGTGTCTCTGCCAAAAAAACCCAAATGGGGTTGTGGGGTGGTGAGCACAACTGAAAACAACTGAACAACAGAATATCAGAGCGGAAAGGATGCGAGAGACGATCTGACCAGCTGCCTGTTTCCTCTGTCCTTAAAAATGTGAGCACAGGTCTCAAATGCCTTTTCCTGCCTTAAAATTCTGTTAGAGATGGTGCAGTGGATAGAACACTGAATTTGGAGCCTGAAAGACTTTACTTTATTAGTTGTGTGATCCTGGAACACTCACTTAACCTGTAAAGTGGGGGGGAATATTCAAGTTTTTTGTGAGGATTGAGGATTACATCTGTAGAAGACTTTGCAAACCATAAGGCAAAATATACTTTTTAACTATTCTTATGTGCTACGGTTCCTCCTAGCCCTGAAATCCATTGTTCTAAGTTCCCTCCATCTCTGACCTTCCCTGTTCTAAGCCCCCTCCCAGCCCTGACATCCCCTGTTCTAAGTTCCCTCCATCTCTGACCTTCCCTGTTCTAAGGCCCCTCCCAGCCCTGACATCCCCTGTTCTAAGGCCTCTCCCAGCTCTGACATCCCCTGTTCTAAGGCCCCTCCCAGCCCTGACATCCCCTGTTCTAAGGCCCCTCCCAGCTCTGACATCCCCTGTTCTAAGGCCCCTCCCAGCTCTGACATCCCCTGTTCTAAGGCCCCTCCCAGCTCTGACATCCCCTGTTCTAAGGCCCCTCCCAGCTCTGACATCCCCTGTTCTAAGGCCCCTCCCAGCCCTAACATCCCCTGTTCTAAGCTCCCTCCCAGCCCTAACATCCCCTGTTCTAAGGCCCCTCCCAGCCCTGATATCCCCTGTTCTAAGGCCCCTCCCAGCCCTAACATCCCCTGTTCTAAGGCCCCTCCCAGCTCTGACATCCCCTGTTCTAAGGCCCCTCCCAGCTCTGACATCCCCTGTTCTAAGGCCCCTCCCAGCTCTGACATCCCCTGTTCTAAGGCCCCTCCCAGCTCTGACATCCCCTGTTCTAAGGCCCCTCCCAGCCCTAACATCCCCTGTTCTAAGCTCCCTCCCAGCCCTAACATTCCCTGTTCTAAGTCCCCTCCCAGCCCTAACATTCCCTGTTCTAAGTCCCCTCCCAGCTCTGACATCCCCTGTTCTAAGCCCCCTCCCAGCCCTGACATTCCCTGTTCTAAGCTCCCTCCCAGCCCTAACATTCCCTGTTCTAAGCCCCCTCCCAGCCCTGACATGCCCTGTTCTAAGTCCCCTCCCAGCCCTGACATCCCCTGTTCTAAGGCCCCTCCCGCAGCTCCAAATGTCTTCTTGGGCTCTCAGTCCTGCCCCATAAAAAGTGACGGAGGTAGCCCTTCCTGGCAGGGCCGGGCACCTGGCCTCTCTAATTGTCCCCTTGGCTGGAGGAGAACCTGAAGCCCCAGAGCTTTCTCTGGCTGAGAGGTTCTGTTTGCCTGAATCATCACTTTTCTTTGTTTGCTTTCCATAAATAATGGATGAGAATGTTGGGACAACTAGCTCTGTGATTAGTCTTTCTTCTGGCTTTTAATGACCCAGACTGTAATGGAGCTCAAGCTGCCACTGCTTGGAATGGCCTGGGAGGCACACCCCGGGCTGGGGGATGCCTCTGCCGCTCCCTCTCTAGGAGCTCCACGGGGGACACAGAGGGACACTAATGCTCCATTCCGCAGCCTTGCTTAATTACTACAGAATGTTCTGATTTTCTGAACCCACAGAGATACCTGGAGCTTCTGCTTGGAGAGTATTGTCATGATGTAGTAGTCAAAAAAGGAGCTGAATTGGAAGGAAGAAAGGGAAAGGAGGAAAGAAGAAAGAAAATTAAGGACAAAGAAAAGGAAGTGAAGGAAAGAAAAAGGAGTAAGGGAAAGGAAGAAGGAAGGAAGGAATGGAAGGGAGAAAGGAAAGGAAGGAAAAAGAGGGATGGGAAGGAAGGAAGTAAAGGAAGGATGGGAAGAAGAAAAGGAGGAGAAGGAAGGAAAGAAAAATAAGGAAGGAAGGAAAGAGGGATGGGAGAAAGGGAAGGAAAGGGAAGAAAGAAGAAAAAGAAGGAAGAAAAGGGAGGAAAGAAGAAAGACTATTATGTAAAGAATGAAACCTTTTCCCTTAAGAGACCATTGCTGAGGCTCTGGAATACAGTGGATAGAGTCGTCGGTTTGGAGTTAAGAAAACCTAAATTCTAATGTAAGCTCAGACACTTTCTTGCTGTTTGCCTGGTCAAGTCATTTCACCTTGGTTTGCCTCAGTTTCCCCATCTGTAAAATAGGGCTCCCCTCAGGGTTGTTAGCAGGCAGCACAGGGCCTGCTGCAAGTAAATGTCTAATGAATACTTGTTTCCCTTCTCCACTTAGCTGTGGTGGTATTGTGTATTCTGCTGACCTACTTTGCATAATGTGTTTGCACACTTAAAATCACTCAGATTTGCCATGATTGTTATTCCAGAACATAGAATGTTCCGTCTCCCATTTCTTCCATTTATTTCATACAAGTGGCTTAATAGATGAGGAAATTGATGCTCAGGGGCATTGATTTCTCCATTCAGCTTGGTTCAGTTCAGCCAACATGGAACCTAGAAAAAGTGCGATGGACTTTCCTGGTCTAATCCTCCAGTTTGAGCTTCTCATTTTCCAAAAAGGTTAAAGGTTAGAGTGCTAGAGGTCAGATGGAGAAACGGTTGGCTAAATCTGCATCCAGAGGAAGGACTGTGGGAACTGAGTGTGGATCACAACATGGTATTTTCACTTTTTTGTTGTCGTTCGCTTGCATTTTGTTTTCTTTCTTATTTTTTTTCCCTTTTTGATCTGATTTTTCTTGTGCAGCATGATAATTTGAAATAAAATTGCACATTTTTAACTTATATTGGATTACTTGCTATCCAAGGGAGGAGATGGAGATAAAGGAGAGGAAAAAAAATTTGGAACGCAAGAGTTCCTTTTGCAGGGGTGAATGTTGAAATCTATAGATTTTTTTTTGAAAATAAAAAGCTTTTTAAAAAAAGAAAAATCATGGCTGTGGCAGGAATAGAAGCCAGAGCTCATGACTTTCTGGGTCTTCTTTCCTAATTCTTCATCAAGAGCCGGCATGCTGACTCAGGCACATGCTCCTTGGGCATCTTGGTTGAAGTCCATTAGTCAGAGGCTGTCATATCCAAGCACAATGAGTAGGGGCCTTGGGCTTTGGTTTGAGGCTTTGGGCTTTTAGGTTGTTTGCCCTCAAAAGGGCGATTCATGGACAACTTCTTTGCTGTCTGTGAGTCATTTTGTGGGATGCTGAGCTAAAAAGCAGCCGCCCCACAAGGAGCTCGGCTCACTGTCAATCAGTCTCCCCGTTTTAGTTTCCTCTGCTATTGAATAAATATGATGGAAAAGCATTTTATAAATATTAAGGGCTTTAGAAATGCTAAGTGATCGACTCATTGGCAATGTAATGGGAATAGATTGTGATTTATAACACAGAACATCAGCTGTTCAAACTAGGACTCAGTCAACTTAGGTCTTAGAATGTTAGAAACAATCTCAGAATGTGGGATATCAAGACAAAGAACGTTAGACTGTCAAATATGAAAATGCAGCCCATTAGAGCAGAATTGGACCTTAGTCTGTAGAATAAACTCAGGCTGGAGTTCCATCCCCAGATGGACGGGATGTAGAACTTGAGATATTAGGTCATAGAATGTTAGAACCCAGGCTATCAAAGCTGGAAGGAATCTAAAACATAGGATGTTAGATCACAGAATGTTAGAACCCAAACAGTCAAAGCTGGAAGGAACCTTAGGACATAGATTTTTAGACCATAGATTGTATAATTAAATCCATTAGAATTGGATGGAACTTCAGGACCTTAGAACATAGAATGCTAGAACCCAAACTGTTAAAGCTGGAAGAAAATTTAGAACATGGACTATTAGACCATAGAATGTCACGATTCAATCTTTTGAAGTTATATGGGACCTTAGAATATGAAATTTTAGAACATAGAATAGTAGAACTTAGTCTGTCAAAGCTGGAAGGAACCATAGGACATTGATACTTTTAGACCATTGATTGTATAATTAAATCCATTAGAATTAGATGGGACTTTAGAACCTTAGAACATAGAATGCTAGAACCCAGACTGTTAAAGCTGGAAGACTTTCCATGAACTATTAGTCTATGGACATGGATTATTAGACTATAGAATGTCATAATTCAGTCTTTTTGGAGTTATATGGGACCTTAGAATGTGAAATCTTAGCACATAGAATAGTAGAAGCTAGACTGTCAAAGCTGGAAGGCATTTTAGAATATGGAATATGAGAGTCCAGACTGTCAAAAGTTTGAAGGTACCTTAGAGCAGAGAATCCTAGAACCCAGATTGTTAAAGCTGGAAGGGACTTTAGAACATAGATGTTAGAGCAGAGCACAAAGACTTGTTTGAACCAATTCGTAAAAGACCTGAGAATGTGAGAAAAAAAAACCAAAACAAAGAATGTTAGACCCTAACCATTCGACCTAGAAGTGACCACAGAACATAGGATGTTGGAACCCAAACCAATTGAATCTTAGAGCATGGAATACTAGAACCCAGGAACCTTAGAACATAGACTGTTGGACCATAAATGTCATAATTCAGTTTTGTTGGAGTGAATGGGACCTTAATTGGAAGGGACTTAGAGCAGAATGAAGGACAAAGGTTAGACTGAAAAACGTTAGAAACGAGATCATTGGAAGGAACCTTAGAACTCGGAAAGTTAGAACCCAGACCGTTGGAATTGGAAGGGACCTTTATTGATCAGTTTGCTCAAAGCTGTAGATGTGGTTGAGAGAAACCCTTTTTATCTAAAGGGGTCCAAATCGTGGGGGGATTTGCTCTTTCGAGCCCCAGCTGTTTTTCTACACTCCCCCCTCCTCAAGACCCACTGAGCTGCTTTTAAAGTCGACAACAAAAAAAAAAGTCTGTGGGAGGAAAGTGATGAGAGGACCTTCAGCTGCCTGCCCCTGCCTGAATGGCCTTCTTTCATCAGGAAATACCAAGACAAGTGCATTTTCAGTCCCAGATTACAGGCGAGCCATTTGCCTCTCGCTCGCTCGGGTCTCCAGACACGGGTCATCAGGCCCCTCCGGGGCCCCAATAACCGGGCCGAGCTGATTTTCTGCCCTGCTCTTGGGCCCTCTCGGGGGGTCGTTTCTGTTGGGGGCCCAGGGGGGAGGAGAGTCCACTCGCAAAAGATGTGAGCATGTGCGGCCCCCTCTGGGATGAGGCCCCGTTGAACCTGACCGACTTCTGCCTCTCTCTGCAGCCTACGTCGCACCCCCCACTGCCGGGGACCTTCCCCGGCCCCACCTGTACGTATGCGCCCCACCCCCTCAACCCTGCTTTCCTACTGGCCCTGGGCTTCCCGGAGGCCTGGAGCGCTCTTGCTGATGTCTGGAGGGGCTGGGGTTTGGGGTAGGATGGAGGACTGGGGTTTTTTTATAGCTTTCTGCCTAAACTTAAATTTTGTGTGTTTCTTCGAGAGTGATGGGGGCTTGGGAAGCTTCTCCCACTGGGACAAGTCGCTTATCTCCAGTTTGCCTCCATTTCCTTCTCTGTAAAAGGGGACAATGATAGCACCTATTCCCAGGGTGGTTGTGAAGATCAAAGAAGATTAACAATAATTGTAAGCTTTTAGCGCAGTCAGCTGTTATTATTATCATTGTGATTATTATTACATTCAAGAGGAGGACTATAAGTGACCAGGAGACTGTGTGGAGTGATGGAGAGCGCAGTGACTGCAATTGGAGGTCTCGAGTTCAAATCTCTGCTCTGCCATCGTCTTTGGTCCCTCATCAGCAAAATGTGGGAGCTGGGCTAGACAGTGTCCGGGCCTTCCAGCTCAGAGTTTCTGAGTTCAATGCTTGTTTTGAGCATTTATGGGGGCAGAACAAAATCTTTCTTGAGATAGGGGTGGGGGTGGGGAATAAAGAGACACAGAGAGACAGGAGAGAGAGAGAGAGAGAGAGAGAGACAGAGAGAGAGAGAGAGAGAGAGAGAGAGAGAGAGAGAGAGAGAGAGAGAGAGAGAGAGAGAGAGAGGGAGGGAGGGAGAGACAGAGAGAGAGAGAGAGAGAGAGAGAGAGAAAGAGAGAGAGAGAGAAAGAAAGAGAGAGAGAGGGAGGGAGGGAGAGAGCAGAGAGAGAGAGAGAGAGAGAGAGAGAGAGAGAGAGAGAGAGAAAGAAAGAGAGAGAGAAATAAGAGAGAGAGAGAGAGAGACAGAGACAGAGAGACAGAGAAACAGACAGGAGAGGGAGGAAGAGAGAGAGAGAGAAGGAGGGAAGGGAGGAGAG
>NC_133617.1:19578201-19614583 GCF_048593235.1 Sminthopsis crassicaudata
GATGAGGTATGGTGGCTTTCTCTAGTGTAGTGGGGGAGGGGAGCACTTTGAAACAAAGTAAACAAAAAAAGCATCGCCCTGAAGGGCGCTAGGGGGCGCCATAACAGACCACGGGGCACTCCGGAAGACTTCATGAGTTCAGATCTGACGAGACACTTACTAGCTGTGTGACCCTGGGCAAGTCTGCCTCAGTTGCCCATCTGTAAGATGGGCTGGAGAAGGAAATGGAAAATTGCCCCAGTGTCTTTGCCAAAAAAGCTCCAGATGGGGCCACACAGACTCGATCCCCCTGAAAACAGCTGAGCGACAAGGGACGGCCCGGGGAACGCTTGCGGGCTCCCGCCACTAGATGGCAGCCTTCACCCGGCTTTTGCTCCCTCGCCTCTGCCACAGACAGATCAGTTACCCTCCAATTTCCTCCCTGACTTCTATCCGCGGCCTTAGGCGGGGAAGGTGGAAGAGAAGGTCTGGAAACAGCGTAGAGAAGCCCGCTTCTGCCCCCAGTCCCGGACCGGGGGAGCTCGCCTCCCTGGGGTCTCGGAGGAGGGGGTTGAGTTTCCTTTGACGCCCCCTGAAACGGGCCCCTCGTGCGCCCTTACGGAGCTCCTCCCTCGCGGCCTTCTCCCAGGAGGGCGGGCTTTCCCTCCCAACCCCCCTTGAAGAACAGCCTGACTTGTCAAGTCGAGGGCTTGGGGAGAATGCCCTCAAACCCAAACCGAGCCCTTCCCTCACTCCGGAGACCCCGGCCCGACTCCGCCATTCTGAACCACGAGGGACTGCGGCGCAGGGCACGATGGGAGACTCGGCCTTCCGGCCGGATGGCGGCGCTCTCCTCCGCGGCCTCCCCTCCCAGAACTGCAGAGCGCGGTGAGGAGACGAGAATTCGGATCCTGAGGCGGCTGCAGGAGGGGAACAAGATGAGACCTTTCTGCAGTCCCCAGAGTCGGAAAACCGGTCTTCTCGCTGTTCTTCCCCATTGCTTCCCGCTTCCGTTTGTACTGCTGGTTCCCCTGCCTGGAGCGCTCCCCTCCCTCCCCCTCAGCTCCCCATGGGGTCAGCCTTCCCTTCAGTCACCTCGCGGGCCCTCCTGCAGCCTCTCCCCAGCCTTTGGCGCCCCTCCCCCCAGCGACCTTCTAGTCACTTCCGTACATTGACAAGCGCGGCGCCATCCCTCCCCGCAGGACGGAGCACGTGGAGGCAGTTTTCCTTTTTTTGTCTGATGCAGTGTCTGTAAGCTTAAGCAATGCTGATCCCTGCGGAAGAGCCAAAAGGAGAAGGGTCCCCACGGAGGCCTATGTTTCTAGCGGCTCTTGTGAAGGACAGGAGCGGAGGGGGCCGGGTCCGGAGTCCCTGAGTGAGCGCTGTCACGTGGATGGGATGGAGCTCCCCCCCTCCCCCCAGAAGCGAGGAGCGGGATGAGCTCAGAGAAACCGGAAGATTTATGCGAACTGATGCAGAGTGAAGTGAGCGGAACCGAAGAACGTCCTGCCGTGATTCCCGGTGAATGACGGAGCTCTCTCAGCGATCCGAGGATTCCAGACAATTCCAGAAGACTTTTAATGGGAAATGAAGAACTAGGGAGTCTGAATGCGGAGCAGAGCATGCAATTTGCACTTTATTTTTGTTTCTTGTTGGTTCTGTTTTTTCCTTCAGGAAACGTTTTACCCGATGGCATATATATAAAATCCACACCAAATTGCTTATCGTCTGAGGAGAGAGGAGGGAGGAAGGGAGAAGATTTGGAACTCAAAATTCATAAAAAATGAATGTCAAAATTTGTCTTTACATGTAATTGGGAAAAATAAAATATTGTGAAAATACACAAATCGATTAAAAAAAGAAATTCTGGGGCAGCTAGGAGAGAGCACCAGCCCTGGAGTCAGGAGGACCTGAGTTCAAATCAGGCCTCAGACACTTAACAAATCCTGGCTGTGTGACCCTGGGCAAGTCACTCAACCCCAATTGTGTCAGGAAAAAAAAAGTCTGACAGCTTGGTACCTAGCAATTTGACCCTGGACATGTTGCTTTAACCCCGGTTTTCTCATGTGACTAAGGAAGATAAGAACACTCATTTTCTTATTGAACATTGAAATGTATGTGATACCTTTAATGCAAAACAGAAAAAGGTGTTTTGTGGAAGAGCAGAAAGAGAGCAGGCCCAAGAATCCAGTGACCCAAGTTCGAATCTCAGATGGGTGGTTTATTAGCTGTTACTTTGGGCGAGTGTTTTTTATTTTCCTGGGCCTCAGTTTCCCTTTCTGTAAAATGAGGAGCTTGGCCTGCATGGCCTCTGACTTCCTCTCCAGCTCTAAAATCTATGTTCGTGTGACCTGAGCTCTAATCTCAGCTCTGGCCCAGGTGACCACCTGTGTGACCTCAGGTAGGTACTTGGAAGAGATGCCCTCATGGATCATAGAATCAGAGGCGGGTGGCACCTTTTGTGGTTCATTCATTACCCTTGTCACTCCATTTGGGGTTTTCTTGGCAAAGATACTGAAGTGATTTGCCATTTTCTCCTCCAGCTCATTTTACAGATGAGGAAACTGAGGCAGACAGGGCTAAGTGACTTGTCCAGAATCACACAGGTAGTAAGCCAGATTTGAACTCTTGGCTCTAGGCCTAGCACTATGTGTCACCTAGCCGGACCTCAGAGGCCCTCTAAACTCCCTCACTTTACAAATGAGGAAACTGAGGTACAGATTGGGAAGGGATTTATACAAGATCACATAAGTAGTCAGCACCAGAAGGAAGAAAAGCAACATTGGACAGCGCCTCCCTCTTACCCCTGTTTTTATTCCCTAGTTAACCTGTGGAGATCAGCATTAGTTTATATATGGCTTTAAGGTTTGCAGAGTACTTTACAATTGTTATTTCATTTTATCCTCATAACAACCCCAGGAGAGAGGTGCTACTATTATCATTCCACTTTCACATGGGGAAACTGAGGCAGACAGAGATTAAGAAGCTTTTCAAAGGTCTCACAACTGCTGTCTGGGTCAGTATTTGACTTTGGGCCTTCCTGATTCCAGGACTCTATCATAGATTGGATATAAATTCAAGCCTTTATGCAGAACCAAGGAAGAAAAAAGTTAATCATCTCCAAGGGAACGTAATGCTTTTTTCTTTAAAATTATTATTTTGCGGGGCACTATTTTTTCTTCCTCCCACCACCAAGCTTCCTCACCACGAGAAGGAAAAAATCCCTTCTAACCAACACGCCTAATCAAGTAAAACAAATTCTTCCCTTGGTCGCAGCTCATTCTCTATCCCGGTCTATCACCCCTCAGGAAGTCTTTGCTGGTTGGGATTTTAAAAAACCAACCACATGTCGATCAGAATCAGTTCTGCAGGAGAAGCTTGGCTGGGGAACCCCAATCTTGGTTAAAATTAAAAATGAGAAGATTGAGTCCTGTGGCTGTCTCACAGGGGGTAAGTTTTACTTTTCAAAACATTCTCTTTCCTCCCCATCTGCTCTCTCATTACAACATCCCTTTGAGGTACTTCTAAAGCTCATTTCTGATCCAGTGTTTAGAACTGTGCCTGGTACATAGTAGGCACTTAATAAATGTTTGTTTATTGATCATGTCACCCTCACTCAATAAACTCTCATGGCTCCCCATTACTTGGAACACTAAATATAGAAATTTTTGTTTTGTCATTGATAACCACTTTGAGGGTTTTTTTTTTTTTTGGTGAGATAATCGGGGTTTAAGTGACTTGTTTAGGGTTTCACAGCTAATAAGTGTTAAGTGAGGCTGGATTTGAATGCAGGGGCTTCTTGGAGCTGGTGCTCTAACCACTGTACCCTCTACCTGAAATAGAGGTTCCATTTATCTTTTTATTGTACATCAACCTTTCCCTCATGCTACAATCCAGCCAAGCTGGTTTTCTTCTTGTTCCATCTCCAATCTCCCATCTCCACACCTTTGCATAGGCAGTCTCCTGTGCTAGTAATGAGATCTTCCATCACTTCTGCTTTTTTAGAACCTCTAGTTTCCTTCTAAATTAGCTCAAATCGTGCCTTTTCTATGGAATCTTTTCTGAGTGGCCCTTCCTCCCCTGCTGCTGCAACATGTTACTCTCACAAATTACATTTAAACATATACAAATATATCCACATCTATCTCTTATTGCCGCCTTCTCTGGACTATAAGCTTCCGGAGGGCATGATAGCATTTTTGCACTCTCTGTCTCTGTGATTCTCTGTGTGTGTCTCCCTTCTCTTTTCTCTCTGTTTCTGTCTCTCTCTTTTTCTCTCTCTCCCTCCCTCTTTCCTTCCCTCCTCCTTCCCTCCCTCACCCCTCCCTCCTTCTCTCTTTCTCTTTCTCCTTCCCCTTCCATCCTTCCTCTCATCTGTCTCTCTGTCTCTGTTTCTGTCTCTGTCTCTATCTCCCCCCCCCGCCCCACACTCTCCCTGTCTCTGTCTCTTTCTTTCACCATTACTCCCTCTTTTAAACTCAGAGGAATGCTGGTTTCTGAAATCTTTCCCCTGGGACTTTGTCCAGACATTTCTAAGGACCAGACCCACTTTGATCTGAGAGCCTGTGGGATGAGTCTGCCCGCCCTGGGTGAGGGGATACAGCAGCCTGCATGGTGGAAGCCTTGGGCCAAGGGCCTGGCAGAATTAATCTCGTCTTGGTGTGTCCAGCCTGGCCATCATCTGGCCTCCCAGACAGATCTGTGGAGCTGGTGGCTTTAGAAGGGGTTTCCTGTCTCTGTGGGGGGTGGGGTTACCTCTGCCTACCTTATCATTGACTGCCTGGTCTTCCCAGCTGTATGACTGATCTGATTGGTCATGTCATTGATCTGATTGACCATGTCATTGATCTGGGATGGTTGCTAGGATGACTGAATAAAGGGGATTCAAAAATGCAGAGAATCATGGGGCTGATGGGAAACATTTATCTTCAAGAGTAATTGGCTCATTTTATAGAAGAGGCTTTTAGGGCCCAGAGAGGGATCCCAGGAATACAGAACTGAGAGGCAGCAGGAATAGAGCTGGGAGGAAGGAGGGGCCTGGAGTCACAGACTATCTGGGCTGAGAAGGGTCCTAGAGCAGGCAATGTCAGATCTGGGAGGGGTCTTAGAAGAGGGGATGTCAGGTAGGATCTGAATTCAAATCTAGTCTCGACACTTAGCACTTCCTAGCTGTGTGACCCTGGGCAAATCACTTAGTGCCATTTGCCTCAGCAAAAAGCAGAAAAAAAAAAGAAAAAAAATTCAGGCTCCACTAAATGAAAATAACCCTAACTTAATCAACCCTATTATACGACTTGCTCTAGTAAGCATCTTTGCAGGATTCCTATTAACATCAAACATCCCTCCTACCACAATAATTCCCTCCAATCTAGGGTAAAATGTAAATTCTGGCATTCAAAACCTCTTGAAAGAAATTATCTAGACTTATTTCATATGAGAAAGTACATAGTGGCTTGAGTACTGGACCTGGAATCAGAAAGACCTGAATTCAAATTCACCCTCAGAGACTTCCTCTCTGTGTGACTTCGGCCTCTGTTTCCTGCACTGTAAAATAAGAATAATCACAGGTGGCTGTGAGCGTCAAATGAGATAATAATTGTAAACTGTTTAGTGCAGTATCCGGTACACACTAGGTGCTTAATAAATGCTTTTCTTCTTCCCTTTCCCCATGGCCGTGTTCATTCCTGGAATGTTTTCTCCATCTTCTCTTCTCATGATCCCTCTAGCTTCCTTCAAGACTTAGCCCTTCCGGGAAGCCTTGCTTGGTCCCCTAACGAGTCCTCTCTGTCTCTCTCTTCTTGAACTTGTTTTATGTTGATTTTCTGCCCATTTACTTGGATGAATTGAGGACAGGGACTGAATCCTTTTTGACTTTGGAATGCTTGATATGGGCACAAAACAGACATCTGAAGCTGTCTGGAGCAACGAATAGAGCCCTGAACTTGATTCAGAAAGTGTCAAAGGCTGCCTTTGACACTTACTGGATTTATGACTTCATTGATCTGTGCCTCAGTTTCCTATCTGTTGAATGAGGGGCAGGGTTGGAATTGATGAGCTTCAAAGCCTGGACATCAGTCTAAGATCCTCTAAATTTCCATAAGGAGCTTGGATTCTAGGGTGATAGTAGGGGATGGTGAAAAACAGAGGGAACAGTAAAAGAAGCTAATTTAACATGGGAGAGAGTGCTAACCACAGGGGTATTGAGGGGATGTTTTCTAGAAATAATCATAGCTGCATTCTCTGTGCCTCAAAGGAAAGACAAGGATTCTGAAATGTGGAAGTGAGAAATCACGTACTGTGCACCAGGCATGGGGGACAGCTTATGGAAGTGCTTGGAGGCTGGAAATGACATCCAGTTTCCAATTTGGCTGGGGATATGTCAGATAAGATTGGGCAGTGGCTTTGGATCTATTACCTGATACTACTGGCCCAGAAAGCCGTGATTTATAAGGTTTCTTCCCACTTTTTTCCCAAGGGGAAAATCTCATCTTCTGAGAAAAGGGGTTTGATATGGTAACCTTTCCTTAGGGTATTTCTCCAGTGGCCATCCTGGCTGTGTCTGGCCCACACCAGTGAGTCAGGCAGCTCAGATTCTGCCCTGGGGAGGCTGCTGGGAATGGAAAGGAGGTGGGTGGAGATAGTGATCAGAGTAGAAGCCAGATTTTAAAATGCATTTATAGCCTCAAAAATGTGTTAGTCGAATTGCTCTGTTGCCATGGTAACCCAGAGGAGTGGAAAAGAACATGAGTATTGGGTAGCAATGGAGAACAGAGCTCTCCACAACCATCCCTTTATTTAAATGGGCAAAATCCCCAAGTGGCTTTGGACAGACATCAGAAGCTGGGTCTCACATACTTGGGAAATGCTTTAAATACAATCCAAGCCCAAAGCCAATAAAAATTGACATTTATAAAGAACTTGAATACTTAGGAGTCAGTCAATAAGAATTTGTTAGCATCCACTTTGCTAAATGGGGGGGATTCAAAAAGAAGCAAAACACAATCCTGCCCTCAAGGAGCTTCCAGTCTAAACAAGCTAAAGATAGGGTTAATTGGAGATAATAGGCAGAGGGAAGGAAGGCATTATTAGCAAGAAAACACACATCATCTTGTTTGACCAAAACAAGATATAATGAGCTTTTTTATTTTTACAAATGAGGAAACTGAGACAGAAAGAAGCAAAACACAATCCTGCCCTCAAGGAGCTTCCAATCTAAATAAGCTAAAGATGGAGTTAATTGGAGATAATAGGCAGAGGGAAGGAAGGCATTATTAGCACCAAGAAGAACAACACACATCATCATGTTTGACCAAAACAAGACATAATGAGGTTTAAAAAATTTTTACAAATGAGGAAACTGAGGCAGAAAGCAGTTAAGTAACTTATTATCACACAGTAAATGTTTGAGGAAGGCTTTAGACTGAGATCTTTCTAGTTCTCCACAGCTATACCCATTCCACCACATTGCCTCCCATTCACAGAGGTTTTAGGGACTTTGGGCAGCTTTAAGAGGCGCTCTTACTCCTAGAGTAATAATCTTGGTAGTGAAACTACTAGGGATTTCTGCTCTCTCTCCAACTGTCTTGTTCTTTCTGGGCTTTTCCAAAAATCTCTGTTCCTTCCTCATTAGAGTTTTGCAAGCATGGAAGTGATGAATATATTTGCCTGATAAAAATAAAAATAAGAGACTCCAAAAATCTTTATTTCACAACAACAACAACAAGGTCAGAGGTTTCTTGATGGGGGAGGCAGGGACAGGAGTCCCATATTTACATAACCTTTATATCTCAGTTAAAACTCAAAGTAACTCTGGGACATGGATAGTAGAAAAATTATTAGCTCTGTTTTTTTAAATTGTTGTTCAGTCATTTAAGTTGTGTCTGATTCTTCATGACCCCATTTAGGGTTTTCTTGGCAGAGATATGGCCATTTTCTTATTTAGCTCATTTCACAGTTGAGGAAACTGAGGCAAACAGGGTTAAGTGACTTGTCCAGGGTCATATCGATTAGGAAACGAAGGCACCGAGAAGTGATTTTGATATATACAGAATGCTGGATTTGGAACCAAAAAGAAACAGAAATTTACTGGAGTGAAGGATGGGAGTGAACATTTCTATAGCATCTACTATGGGCCAGTCATTATATAAATACTATTCTCATTTGAACCTTGTAATCAAATGTTATTATCCCCATTTTACAGCTGAAGAAACTGAGATAGGATAAGCGATTAAGACAGGACTTAAGTTATCCAGCTAGAATCTCCTTTTCATTCTGGTGTGGTCTCCCCACTGTTAACCACCAATGACTAATGTTCCTGTTCAATTTAACCAATCACTGTCAATTAGCTTTTACAGGGGGGAGGTAGATGGCATTGGAGGAAAACTTATTTTAGTGAGTTCAAATCTGACCTCAGACCCTTACTAGCTATGTGACTTTAGGCAAGTCATTACCCTGCTTGCCTCAGTTTCCTTATTTGTAAAGTGAGCTACTCCAGTATCTTTACCAAGAAAAACCCCAAATGATTGTAAAGGGTGACACAACTGAACAATAACAAGCTTTTATAAGGAAACGTTTACTTAATAGAAGTACAAATATTTCTCCCCAAAACTTAGAGGCATATTCTCCCCTATTCCACTTTATTTTGGGGAGCTACCGGATGCAGTCTCTACAAATCATGGATCCCACTTCACATCTAGAATTAGCATCGATGTCCAACAAGTTCCTTGTCTCTGCTACTGTGGGCTGAATCCCAGAAGGTCACTTCTCTATCTTGAGATCAGAGATGCAAAAATCCAGCATGGAGGATGACTCTTGGTTTTGATGGCTCCATTTGCTAAACTTTTGGTCCACACAAAATCATTGCCTCCTTCACCTAAAAGGAAAGAACTAATCCTAAGGCAAAGAACTGGGGCCTGTAATCACTGAGCACATATGGGGAGAAGGCAGCCTTATCTTTCACCGAGTGCCATCTGCCAGGAAGTAATCAGCCACAGAGATGAAGTAAAAACCCAGACAGAGGAGGAAGCTGAGTGTTTTTTGCATGCTTAGCCACAGCCAATTAAAGGGCTTCTGTTTGCCATGTGCTTATCAGAGCAGAACCAGTTTTGGAACATCTAGTATACTCCAAAGTTTCTCAAAGGCCCTTCCATTGCATGTTATCATGAATCTCCTGAAAGCAGGCTCCCTACTCCTCCACATGGCAAACTGAGTCCATAGCACTTTTGACATGCTCCTAAGAACTGGGCTCAGGGGCCAGACATGTGCTACAATTGCTATGCTCTCTTGGAAAGAACAGGAATCTCTTTCTAGGACCAGCAGGATACTGTTTATCACTGGATTCCACACAAGATTCCAAGTTCGCCTTTCTCAAACTTCTCTCTGCTCAGGAAGCAATGTCTTTGAATTGCCCTTTTAGACTGTCCCTTCTTCTTGTGCTCCAAGTTGTTGTTTGTAGATTAATAAATCAAACATTTGTTCTTTTTGTTGTTGAATCATTTCAATCATGTTTGATTCTTTATCACCCTTTTGGGACTTTCTCGACAAAATTACTACAGTGATTTGCCATTTTCTTCTCCAGCCTCAGTTTCCTCATATGTAAGATGATATTGTTGAGGCAAGGAAGGAATGGAAGGAGGAGAGTGAAATTCTCTCCTTGACTTTGCTTTGCACAAGGGAAGAGGTCAAGAGCTCTATTTTCAAATTCTTACTGTGATAATCCCAGGGACATTCCTAGTGTCTCTCTCGAGCCTTAGATAATTTCTTTGCCCTTTCGTATACAAATAGGCATTCACTCAAGCTCTTTATATCAAGCAAATTTCATCTTTTAAAGTCTGAAAGAGGTATATCCTTTCATCTCTTGTTACCTTAGTCTTATATCTGGCAAATGGACCCCTGAAAATATGCTATAATTTCATCAACTAGAGTCATGTGACTTGCCCAGAATCACACAAACATTATATATCTGTGGCAGAATTAAAACTCATGCCTCTGAAATCCATCTATCACATCACTTGGTTATAATAATAATAACATTCATATGTTATTTATATGTTACAATTCGATTATATGACTTACTAAATGCTAGATACTGTGTGTTTCACAATTATTATTTTATCTGATCCATATTACAATAAATTTCAAAACTGGAAGAGATCTTAGAAAATTAAATATCAGAACTATCAGGTATAAGAAAATAGAATCCTAGAGCTAGAAGAAACTTATAGACTAACTCAGCCGATTCCCTTTTCCTTTAGGGGAGGAAATTGAAGACTAGAGAGAAGGGAAGGGATTTGCTTAATGTTGAATAATAACATTACATTAATGATTAAGCTATAGTAATTTTTCAATGCACTCTACAGACTTTCAAATTCCTCATTTTACATATGAAGAAATTAGGTGTCAAAGAGAAGAAATGACTTGCCAATGTGATTGAGTTAATGGTGTAGGCTCAGGGTTTCATTAGAAACTAAGTTATCACAGTCCCTCCTATCATTGAGAACATCGAAGTAAGAAATAAGGAAATTGTTTCTTGTATTAGATTTCATTAGTAAATTAAAAAAATATGATCTCAACACTTAAACCAGGGAGGGACAAAACAGAGAAAGAACTTTAAATCAATATCACTAATGGATATTGTATAAAAATTTAAAAGGAGATTATGGCAATATATTCAGAAAATAATTCACCATGACCAAGTTATATTCATTTCCTACAATGAATACAAGAATGCTTCACTATTTGGGAAATATTATTGTAATTAATTGTATGAAAATAAAGATTAAATTAGCCTTTCAAAAGAGATATAAAAAGTATTTGACAAAGTATGGCACATGTTTGTGTTAAAAATCTATTTCAAAGCATAAGCACAGAAAATCCTTTACTTAAAATGATTGAAAGCATTTGTTTTAAACCAAGAGTTGTCACTATTTACATAGTACATACTCTGGAGCTTACTCTCCCAGCCCCCACTTGAACAGACTAGTTGGGTTCCTGGAGTTCAGCTACTACATTCCCTCAATGTTTTATGGATAGCCTGAAGGAATTGGGGCTGGCTTTCTAATGCTATACAGTTCATGAACTCCTCCAGCATGTTTCTTTTTCATAATTATCATACCAATTAACCAGACTTAATTAGCTATTAGGAATGGATATTTACTGCTGCAGTATAGTTGCTATAAAACATTCCCACAAAAGTCTGTGGCGCACAAAATGTCTGTATCATTTGATTGATGTGTAAAACTAGTATAAAGATCCCTTATATTCCCTTCCTCACAAGGTTATCATAAACCTTTAAGTACTATAGAAATGTGAGTTATTAAGAAAGTATTTAGATAGGTAAGGGTGGTAGAGTGTAATCGAGTAAATCAAATCACTATTTTTAGTGAAAATTCCATTTTATGGAAGTGATACATCAATGAGGTGAAGATATGTCTCAATCCATCAAAGCTTTTAAGGGAGAAAAAGTCCTTGATAAATGGGAATTATGTTTCATAGAAGTATTTTTATATTGGCTGAGGAAAGTTTGTCACACACTAGAGGATGTCTATAAAATATCAAGAAAATTTAGGTTCAGAATGATTTGGAATTTTATGAGGGCCTAGAGGCAGAGAAAAGAGAGAGAAGAAAGAGACAAAGCAGAGACAGAAACAGAAAGAGACAAAAGAGACAAAGAGAGACAGAAGGACAGAGAGAGCTAAAGAAAGAGAGACAGAAGCAGAGAGAGACAGAGAGGGGCAGAGGACTAAGAGGCAGATAGAAAGAGAAATACAGAGAGTGAAATAGAGAGATTCAGAGATAGAGAAAAACAAAAAGGACACACACAGAGGTAGAGTGAGAGGAAGAGAGAGGGAGAGTGAAGAGACAAAAAGAGAGAAAGGGAGAGAGAGAAGAGAAAGGGGGAAAAACGAGTTGAGAGGGAGAGAGAAAGAGAGAGAGCAGAGACACAGAGACAGAGTCAGAAAGAGACAAAAGAGGCAGAGACAGAAATAGAAATAGAGACAGAGATACATACAGAGTGACAGATACACAGAGAGACAGGGATAGAAAGTGAGACACACAGAGAGAAAGAGACAGATAGACAAAGAGAGACAGAGATACACAGAGAGACAGAAACACAGAGATAGAAGAAAGACACAGAAACAGAGTCAGAGAGAGACAGATATAGAGAGACAGAGACATAGAGAAACAAAAAGGAAGAGTGAGAAGAAGAGAAAGAGGGACAGTGAAGAGGCAGAGAGGGAGAGAGGATGTACGTACATGCTTGGCAGAGGAAGTGGTCTCCTCATGTAGAGAGCGTGAGGATAACAGATGCACAGTCTGAAAGCTATGTTGTTGCCCACGCAGCCCCCAAAGGACAGTCCATCCTGAGGGTGTCAGGATTCATGATTGGGTAGGGAGAGGAAAGTGCCCGGGCTGGGAACATTTGCCTGCTTTGGGATCTGTACCCTGTGCAGGGTACATGAGATCTAGAATCCTTTGAAATAGTGGGAGCATGATTGTAGTAGATGGGCTAACTTTTTTTCTGGGAGGAACTTCCCTCCCTCCCTAACCTTAGTTTGTCAATAGCTTCTAACTCCCCAAGTTTTCCCAGGTGGGTGGAAATAACTAAACCTGGAGAAGCTTGAGGAGCCTATCTCTGCCCAGACAGAGAGACAGGGATATAAAGTGGGACAGAGATAGAGAGAAAGAGACAGAGATATACAGAGAGACAGGACAGACTTAGGATCCAGAATGATGCAGGCTTCTTGGACATGGCTGATGGAGCTCTTTATTTTACTTACTTATGTATATGTATTGCAAGGGATTTATTTTTTTATTTTTTAAAATGGAGAGATGAGTCAGAGAGAAAATAACTTTTTGTTAATTAAAAAAATTAAATATAATTTAAAAGAGAGATTGTTTAATCCAAGAAATTCATTTTATAGAAGATGAAGTCCAAGAGCTCTGACTTGTTCACGATCACACAGTAAGCAGCAGAGTAAGGTCTGAAATTTCCAGTCTCTTAGTTATAAGTATATTTCTCTTCTGAGACCGGAAGTACAAAACAGGAAAACTCTATAATGTGTTTTCATTCAAAATCGTCATATTCTTAGCTTTTATTCTCTGTATCTCATGGGGTTGTTGTGAGAAAAATGCTATGAACTTTAATCAGCTATAGAAATAGGAAGTATCATTATGATTTATGCTCACGTGAACTCTCTAATCTGACTAATCTCCATCAGTTTTTATCATTTTTATTGATCCCTGAAATTTCTTGATTTTTCTTCTTTCTATTCCTTCAAACTTCCATGGGCTCCACTAAATCTGATCCTTAGCTCTCTCTTCTGTAAAATGAAAACACTGACCTAGATCTCTGAGGTCCTTTTAATATCTGACTTCCTTGGTTCTAACTAAGATTCCCCCCCCCCTTTTTTTTTTTTTTTTTTTTTGCTGAGGCAATTGGGGTTAAGTGACTTGCCCAGGGTCACACAACTAGGAACTGTTCACCTAACTGCCCCCACTAAGATCCCTTTGGTATGCTAGGACCAGCTCTCTCCAGCTCTGACTCCTGAGATTTGATGATTACATTTTTCATTTTGAGCATTTTCACTTAAAAATTAGCAAACCCTACAAATCAGGGCTTGATTAATTATTTTGTTGATTGTCTAGATTTAAAAAGGTGTTAATAATGTAGATTTCATTTAAAAATCTTTGTTTACATTTCTCTCTCCCATCCCTAGAGCCTAAGCTAAACATCTACCAGAACTGCTTCCCCTTCCCCTTCCAATCCCATCATTCCCCTATAGATGTAGGAACGATTAGAAAGGAATAAAGTATTCATTGGAGGCCTGGTGACTGTAAGCTAATAATAATAATAATGATAATTCTACTTGGAGATTTGCAATATGATTACATTCATTTCCTCATTTAAGCCTCCTTATACTTTGACTTCCAGCTCTGACCTCCCCTGTTCTAAGCCCCCTCTCAGCTATGATATCCCCTGTTCTAGGCTCCCTCTCAGCTCTGACACCCCCTGTTCTAAGCCCCCTCCTAGCCCTGACATCCCCTGTTCTAAGTCCCTCCCAGCTCTGACATCCCCTGTTCTAAGGCCCCTCCCAGCTCTGACAGTCCCTGTTCTAAGGCCCCTCCCAGCTCTGACATCCCCTGTTCTAAGCTCCCTCCCAGTCCTGACATCCCCTGTTCTAAGGTCTCTCCCAGCTCTAACATCCCCTGTTCTAAGCTCCCTCCCAGTCCTGACATCCCCTGTTCTAAGACCCTTCCCAGCCCTGAAATTCTTTATTCTAAGGTTTCTCTGTTCTGACATTCTGTATTCTAAGAGTTCCTTCTAGCTCCCTTTCTAAAAGCTTAAAAAAATGATCCAGCAGTGGCCAGATCATTTCTGGGTTGGAAAGATTTCAGATCATGGCCAAAGCTTCCTATCCTCCTTCTTCCCTAGGAAATTGCATCTCGGCTGGGATTGGGAGCAGCTCATTAGCACTTTCCTGAAAGTTCTCAAAGCTATTCTTTCTTTCCTTCTGCAGATGTGATTTATCTTTCCAGGAGTCAATCCATCAATCCATCAACATATTTTACTTGGGTCCAAATACGTTCCTGGCATTCTGGGGGAAATAGAAAGATTGTAAGATGGTCAAAGATTAAAGAGCCCTGAGCCCTGAGCCTAAATCTGGCCTGGATCACTTACTTATTGGTTGGGTGATCCTATGCAGGTTGAGTGTCTGCCTCAATTTTTCCAACTATAAAATGGACTTAATAGCACTATTTTTAAGAGCTAAAATTAATTAATATTTGTAAAGACTTGGCGCAATGCCTGGCACTGAGTGCTTAATAAATGCTTGTTCTCTTGCCTTCCCTTCGGGCTAATAATGCCTTCCCTCTGTCTAGTATCCCAAGTTAACCCCACCTTTAGCTTGTTTAGACTGGAAGCTCCTTGAGGGCAGGATTGTGTTTTGCTTCTTTTTGTATCCCCCCTATTTAGCAAAGTGGATGCTAATAAATTCCCTTTATATGACTTAGGGCTGGAAGACCTTTAGGTCTTAGGTTATGTAGGATTTAGGGCTGGATGGGACCTTTGGCGGAAGATCTTCAATGTGAAAGATCTTGCTAGTGTCCAAGATAATCCATTTCAGTTTCCGATCACATTAGCCTTGGTTTTGTCATTTATAAAATGAACTGAAGAAGGAAATGGCAATGGCAAACCAAGAAACTCCAAGTGACTTTGAAAATGGTTATAATCTTCCTTCCTACTGCTGAAGGAGACTTTTCTCCAGTCAAAAACCTCCTTGCGCATAAGTTTCAGGGCCTAGGGCTTTAGGTCTGGATGCTGGAGAAGAATAGATGTCTCTAGCTCTTTCCCACCATTTAGTAGCATATGCTTTCTTTCTTTCTTTTCTTTTTTTTTTTTGAGGCTGGGGTTAAGTGACTTGCCCAGGGTCACACAGCTAGGAAGTGTCTGAGGCCAGATTTGAACTCGGGTCCTCCTGAATTCAAGGCTGGTGCGCTATCCACTGCGCCCCCTAGCTGCCCCTAGCATATGCTTTCTAAATGGAAGCTTGCGTGTTAAGTTTGTCAGCCTGGAGACTGGAGAACCTGAGTTCAGATTTGATCTCAGACATTTCTAGTTGTATGCTTTATTGAACCTCTGTTTCCCTCAGTTTCCTTCTCTGTAATAAGGTATCTGTAGCATCCATATCCCAGGAGTGCTGTAAAGATCAAATGAGAGAATACACTTCAACAACAATACCATATGAGGATCAATTCTGATGGACGAGGCTCTTCAATAATGAGAGGATCCAAACCAGTACCAGTTGATCAGTGATGGCCAGAACCAGCTACACCCAGAGAAAGAACTCTGGGAAATGAGTGTGGACCACAACCTAGCATTTCCACTCTTTCTGTGATTGTTTGCTTGTGTTTGTTTTCCTTCTCAGGTTATTTTTACCTTCTTTCTAAATCCGATTTTTCTTGTGCAACAAGATAACTGTAAAAATATGCACACGTATATTGTATTTAACATATATATGTTAACATATTTAACATGTGTGGGACTACCTGCCATTTAGAGGAGGGGTTGAGGGGAAGGAGGGGAAAATTCGGAACTGAAGTTTTGCAAGGGTCAAAGTTGGAAAAATTATGTTTTGTCATGTATATGTTTTGTCAATAAAAAGCTGTAATAATAATAATAATAAAGATCAAATGAGAGAATGTGCAAAGTGCTTGTTCTGTTGTCTGTGACATGGCAGGCGCTATATCTGACTATACTGGTGCATTTATGTTATCACTATTATAATGGTCCCAAGATTCAGGGTAACAACTTTTCCTGGTGCTTCTGGGAATTGTGGGTCTCACTTCAGGACTTATGCCCACTCTCTGTGCCAAATGGTGCCACAGTGTTTGTGGGACGCAGCCGCGTACTACAGCTGCCTCACACTGGCTAAGGAAGAATCGTAGCAGTTCCAAAGAAATGGGAGATGTGCAAATTCAGAGACACCTTTTCTCCCGAGCCTTCCCATGGACTATTGGTGCCCAACCTGAGCTCCCGTGGGTCTGAGCCCCACTGTGGGACCCAACGCAGTGACGTCGTTTTGGTCCCTTCCAGGATGAAGCACAATCACCAACGAGGATCAATGGCTGTGAGCCAGTGGCGTGTCGGGTACTTTCAGGGGCTTTAGGGGGACAAATTGTGGCCGCCATGTCCAAATCTGTGCTCTGTTGGTTGAGAGGGTAAAGAAGACAGGGAAGGAAACTTGGACACATCACCTCATGGTTCACTTAATAAGTATTGGACGTGTTCTCATGGCCAGGGATGAAGGGTATCTGACCTTTCTAAGACTGGGGTTCCTACCAGCTGCCCTTATAGATGGCCATTATCTAGATCATCTCATTGGGGTTTGGAGAAGGGATTTCACAACAGCAGCCGATAAACCTTCCTTTCCCAGCACTGCCTCCCCTCCCCCTCCCCAAAAGTGCATTTTTTTCATGACCTAAATTTCTGTTTTAACTCTTACCTCTCCTGAATCCGTCTCTAGACTTGAAAGTACGAGTTCAACAAAAGCATGAGTCTTCTGGGTACTTATGGGCATATGGTTGCCCTCCTTAGGATGAATGACTGAATGGAAAAAAAATATTATATACCAGGCACTGTACTAAGCTATACAATGAAAAAGTCCCTGACCTCAAGGAGCTTATGTTCTATTAAAAATTATTTATTTTAAATTTTTACTAGTATTTTGTTTTCCCAAATACATGCAAAGACAGTTCCAACATTCCAAACTGTTCTCCAGAACAAGTGGATCTGTTCACAGTTCCACCAACAATGTATTAGTGTCCCAGTTTTTCCACATACCCCTCCAACATTTATATTTTCCTGTCATCTTTTTTTCCCTGAGGCAATTGGGGTTAAGTGACTTGCCCAACGTCACACAACTAGGAAATGTTAAGTGTCTGAGGCCAGATTGGAACTCAGGTCCTCCTGACTTTAGGGCTGGTGCTCTACCCACTGCACCCCTTAGTTGTCCCTCAACATTCACTTTCGCAAAACTTTGCATTCCCAATTTTTCTCTCTTTCTCCCACCTTCCTCCCACCCCCAGAAAGCAAGCAATCTTATTTAGGTTAAATTTGTGCAACTCTTTATCACACTGCACAAGAAAAGTCAGATCAAAAGAGAAAAAAAAAAGCCCATGAGCTTATATTCTAAATGGAAAAGGCAGCGGGTATGAGAGGAGAGGCGACCAGGAAAAGGAATTTTGTTCTGGACCAGTCAAAAGGGGGGAGGGGCACATGCTCCCTGGCAAGTTGATGGGGAGAAGGCCTAGGTAGATGGCTGGATGGAGCGTAGAGATGAATCATGGTCTGGTGTCCTGAAGGCCACAGCTGATTATGTCTTACTTTGTCTTCTACATTAGTGCCCATCACACAGTAAGCACTTAATAAATGCTTATGATGGATGTCCAGTAGGTCATATTTTGAGGGTATTTGATTAAACGGATCAACAGGTAAATAGAGGTAGGATGGAAATATCTCTATTATATTGATCCTCAAACCAATCTGGGAGCCCTCATCTAAATGATGGGTTCTTGACCTTTTGGGGATTCCTTTGACAACCTAGTGAAGCCTGTGGACCCCTTTCTCAGAGTATTGCTCTTAAGTAACTGAAGGGAATGCTAAATTCAGTTAGAGGCTAGTGAAAAATAAAGATGGATTTTTTTTCCTTATGGAAGGGTTCTTTGAAACTGGTATTGACTTCTCCTCTATTCACTCAATAGCTTGTCAATATTTCTTCTAAAACACGGCGCTCACAGCCATCCATGATACTGTGGTCTGGCCAAGGCCAAAGCAATGGGGTTGTTACTGTTCTCCATTTCAGATGATGACAAAGTTTGACGGAAAGTGACCTAGGATCTGAATTTAAAATATTACTGAATCAGACCAAAGTGGGGATAAAACCTCCAAGGCATTTCTGATCCCTGATCTGAAAGTGGGGGAAAATCTCTACTTTTCTGATTTTTCACATTTTATTTAAAATTTTGAGTTCTAAATTCTATTTCCTCCTTTCCTTCCCCTCTCCCTGAGATGGTAAGCAGTCAGATATAGGTCATACATGGGCGATCCAGTAAAACATTTCCATATTAGTCATTTTGTGCAAGAAGACTTGCAGCAAAGAAAGTGAAAAATAGCAGTCTCTATTCAACAATTCAGTTCTTTCTCTGGAGGTGGATAGTATGCTTCATCATTAGTCCTTTGGGATTGTCCTGGATCATTGTCTTGCTGAGAATAGTTAAATCATTCACAATTCTTTTTTAAAAATGTATTTCTCTATTAATATATATTGCCTTATGAATCATGTTGGGAAAGAAAAATCAGAGCAAAAGGTTTTCAGAAAATCCATGGGAGAGAAAAGAAAAGAAAAAAAAACAAAAAAGAAGAGAACGTTGATTTACATTGTTTCCTTAGTTCTTTTTCTGGATGCTGATGGCCTTCTCTGTCCAAAGTCTATTGGGATTGCTTTGGCTCCCCGAACCACTGAGAAGAACCAAGTCTTCATTACTGATCATTGCACAATGTACTTCTGGTTCTGCTTGTTTTCCTCAGCATCAGTTCATGTAAATCTTTCCAGGAATCCTAAAGCTACAGTCAGTTGGTCAATCAACAAGCATTTCTTGTGTTTACTATGTGCCAGGAATTGTGCTAAATGTTGGGGATATAAGGAAGAGCAGAAATCGTTTCTGCATTTGAAGAGTTTACATTCTAATGTAAATAATAAAAAATATACAAGATACCTACAAAATAGATAGGAGAGAAGGCATTAGGAGAGAGGGAAAGACTTCTGAAGAGAACCATAGTGCATGGAGGCAGAGCATGGAATCAGGAAGACTCATTTATCTTCTTGAGTTCAAACCTGGCCCCAGCCACTTACTAGCTATGTGAACCTGGGCAAGGCACTTTACTCTGTCTGCCTCGGTGAGGAGGGACAACACCATTTAGTGCCTTCCTCTTTCTTGGGAGTAGGGTCACACTTAATCCTCATGTGAGGAGCTGTTGCACTGGGAAGAGAGAAACAACTGTTATCCTTTTCTTGAAAATCTCCAATCTATTGTCAATGACTTCTCCATCCCTCCATTTTAGGATGGATTGGGGGAAGCAATTTATAATTTCAATTTTTCTGGTCAGTTATATAATAATAATATAGAAATTATATACTATTATATACAGATAAATAAATTATTTTATTTTATTGTTTTTATAAAATATATAAAAATAAAATATTTATTAAAAATAAAAATATATAAACAAATATTTTATTATTTTATAAAATATATTATGTAATAAAATAAAATATTATTAATTAAATAAACAAACATATACACATAAGAAAGAACGAATAAAATAATAATAATATAATCAAAAATTATGCCATATGCTGGGGATACAAAGAAAGGCAAAAGGCTTGCCCTCAAGGATCTTAGTCTAATGGAGGATGTGTATCAGGAAGTCATTTGCATGGAGCCTTGGAAGCTGGTTGTAAAGGGAGAGGGAGAGCCAGGAATCTCAGTGAATGAAGGTTTGGAGAGGGAGTCTTTGAGAGCTGAGCTGGATTTTTTGCTGGAATGTTTCAGGTGAGAACTGACAGGTAGTATGGTGAATGGTGGTGGAGATAATGGATTTGGGGTGTACTGATGTGACCCTCATGTTTGGCAAGTTCAGAGGGGAGGGATTCTAGATTTAGAGCTGGAAGCTCTGAGAGCTTTCATCTGTCCATCCTCTTTTTTAAAAAATTTATTTGTTTAATAATAATAGCTCTTAATTTTTTTCAAAATACTTGCAAAGATAATTCCCAGCATTCACCCTTGCAAAACCTTGTGTTCCAAATTTTTTCTTCCTCCCTTCTCCCCATCCCTTGTCCTAGCCAGCAAGTAATCCAATATATGTTAAAGATGTAAAATTCTTCTATACATATTTCCACAATTATCTTGTTGCAAAAGTAAAATAAGATCAAGAGGGAAACAATGAGAAAGAAACATACAAGCAAATAAACAACAAAAAAAATTGAAAATGCTTCGTTATGATTCACACTCAATCCTCCATAGTCCTCTCTCTGGGTGCAGGAAGCTCTCTCCATTCCAAGTCTAGTGGAACGGGCCTAAATCACCTCATTGTTGAAAAGAGCCACAACATCGGAATTGATCGTTGTATAGTCTTGTTGCTGCAATGGTCAATGATCTCCTGGTCCTGCTCATTTCACTCAGCATCCGTTCATGTAAGTCTCTCCAGGCCTTTCTGAAATCATCCTGCTGGTCATTTCTTATACAACAATAATATTCCACAACCTTCATATACCTTATTCAGCCATTCCCTAGCTGATGGACATCCACTCAGGTTCCAGTTTCTTGCCACTACACAAAAGGGCTGCCACCAACATTTTTGCACATGTGGGTCCTTTCCCTCTTTGTTATGATCTCTTAGAGATTCAGGCCCAGTAGAGACACTGCTGGGTCAAAGGGAATGCACAGTTTGATACCCTTGGGTTAGTTCCAAATTGCTCTCCAGAATGATTAGATCTGTTCACAACTCCACCAACAATGTATTAGTGTCCCAGTTTTCCCACATCCCCTCCAACATTTGTCATTCTCTTTTCCTGTCATCTTAGCCAATCTGAGACATCCTCTCATTTTACCAGCAAGAAAAAGGGACCCAGGGAAGTCATGTGGTTTGTGTAGGCAGGGAAGGAATGTTACAGGGCCTAAAATCAGAACATCTTGAGTTCAAATCCAACTCCTACTAGCTGTGTGATTCTGGGCAGGTCACTTAGTCCTCTTTGCCTTGGTTTCCTCAGTTGTAGAAACTGTACTTGCCTTGCAGAGTCGTTGTGAGAATCAAATGAGGTAATAATTGCAAATAACTTCACCGAGTGCCAGGCACATAGTAGGTGCTGTATAAATGTCAGTTATTACTTATTATGTTATTCATACATTATATTTATTTGTTATTATTATTACCCAAGTTTACACAGGCACAGAGGCTCAGAAGCTGATTTGAACTCTTGATGGGAGTGACCCAACTGGGGAAGGTAAAAGATATTAGTGAATGTAGAACCCAGTGAGCCTCAGACTCCTCTGGGCTTACCAACGAGCCGTTGTTTTGTTGGGCATCAGGACCCGCCTCCGGGAGCTGGGCTTGTGTCCTGATTCCAAGGGTCCCCCACCCAGCACATCCCGGTAACAAGCGAGGGACGACAAGAGGCTGAAAGATCCATTTTTATCTACTCCAGTTTAAGTGACTCCTGCCAGTAGTGGTGGTCCCTGAGATCCTCTTTGACGCCCACCTCGAGGGAGAGCAGCCACATCAATCCCTTCTACCAGATGGCCGGTGGAGCTGGACCCCAACAATCGAAGAGCAGCTGTTGCATCCAGAGGGAGATTTCATGGGTAAATGATGTATTTCTGGTAAGTAATGGTTGTTACTGTCATTAGCTGTTATTTATTATCTCCGTAGACATCTAACGAGGAGACGGCAGGCGTTTGGGCACATCTCCCTCCCCAGATGTCCTCGATAAATGGTGTTCACTTTGTGACTTCCCAGAACATAAAACCCCCAATAAATGGACTTTCTCAGAGCCGGGCTTTGTGGTGCCGTTGCCCTTGTTTAGTTATTACATTAAATCTCCTGTGATTACAGAGCTGGCAGCTGGCAAAGATTTGCATATGGCATGAAATTAAGTTAGTTCATTTGAATGTCTGATCTGCGCAAAGCTAAAATTTGCTGGAGAAGGACCCCGTTCTTCCTTATCTTTGTTTGCTCACATGTTTTCCACGCTGTTTTCGGTCCATCGGGCCGCCTTGGGGGAGGGGGCTCCAAGGGGACTGTCCTGCTGAGCCTTCAGAGCCTTCCCCCCGGATCCTGGCTTAAGTGCAGCTTAGCCTGGGAGGCAGCCTCCCATTCTGGGCCTCTTCTTGGCAGAGATAACATTGTAAAGAACTTAGTGTAATGTCTGACACATTGCCCTTTATTATTATTATTATTGTTATATTATGGCTGTGAATTAAGGAATTAGGCGAGAACTGAGTTCAAATTCTCCCTTAGTCACTTAAGTCCCTATATGGCTACAGTGGGCAAGTCACTGTTTCTCTCTCTGCCTCCGTTTCCTCATCTGTAAAATGGGATAATGATACTTGATTTATTTCCTTCACAGAATTGTATTAAAGAAGAATCATGTCTGTAAAACATTTTGCAAATCTTAGCAAGCCATTTCCCATTCTTATCATTGCCTGGACCCGCTGTATCACCAGCATGGAGACCTCCCTTCACCACTGCCTCACTAGGCGTCTATAACTTAGGGTCTCAGATAAAGTTCCCTGGGAAGTGAAGTGACTAGCTTGGATCCACACAGGCAGTCTACATCAGGGCTGGTGCTAGAACTCAGGGCCTTTGCCTTCAAGGCTGGTCTTCTGTCCTCTCTGTTTTATATTGTCTATAATAATACAGTTGCGGTTATTGTCATTACTCCTTGACTCTTTAGCATAATGATGGCTAGAATTGGAAATCTGAGTTTGGAAATCTCAGAGTATGGGATACTCTTTAGCGTTAGATTTGAAAGAACACCGAATTTGGAGATTTAGATGGATTCCCCAGGTGTTGCTTAGTGTGTGACCTTAGTCAAAAACTTAGCCTCTCCGGGTCCCAACAAATCCATCTTTAACATGGGGGTCTGCTAGATCATCCAAGGTATTTTCTATTTTGAAATCCTATGATGCTATCATAAAAAATCAACCAAATTATAATAATTTGATATATAATAATATAATAAATTATATGGTTAAAAATCAATCAAAATTAAACCACATATAATAAGCACCAACTATATACCAGGCATTGCATTAAGTGATAAAACCAGGCAAAAGACGATTCTTGTTCTTAAGGAGCTTACCATCTAATGGCAGAGACAAAAAGCAAACATATATGCAAAATGAACCATAGACAGGGTAAATAAAAAATGGGGGGAAGACAGAATTAAGGGGTTCAGAGAAATCTTTTTCTAGAAGGAAGCCAGGAAGGTCAGTAATCAGAGGGAGAGCAGCTCAGGAATGATGGGACAGTTAGAGAAAATGGCCCCAGCTGAAAGATTGTCTTCCATGTTGGTGGAAGAGCCAGCAGGCTGTTTTGCTTGCTTGATTTCCTCTTTATAATGGGTATTGTATTTTTTGCCTTCTCAGTGGGTGGGAAGGGACAGGAGAGAAAGAGAGAGTTAGAAACTAAAAAAAAAAAAAGACTGAAGGATTCTCACATCCATCTGCTCTTTGGTCAGGTTCAGCTTGGGTGAACACAAGATATTTTCGGAAACCCTTGCTTAGCCTCCGGGGCTCAAACAACTGCCAGACTGAGGGTTGTTTGGCAACTCTTCGTCTTTTTTTCCTCACTCATGAAATGGAGGTGATAATACTGGGGCTCCTGTGCCCCTTGAGATAATATACAGTAAAATGCATAGAAATTCTATAAATGTAAGGAAACAGTATTTTAATTTTGTAGCTAAAATGAATATTTTTGCTGTCATTAAACTGTATTTTTTTTTTTAGCATGTTCCTGTCTTTAAAACCCACATTTTGTTTCCATAAAATAAGATCTTTAGCATTATCTTTGTGCCTTTCAAAATTACAGAACCTCATCCAAAGGGCTATTTCTAGATTCTCTATATAAGATGATGGATCATATCTTTCCTTAAAAAAGGGAAAGAGACAGGTAATAATAATAATAATTCTAACAATCAGCATCGTAGCCTAATGATTTAACTGTTGTATATATTTCTTTTTTTATTATATAACTTTTTATTTACCAGATATATACATGGGTAATTTTCCAGCATTGACAATTGCCAAACCTTTTGTTCCAATTTTTTCCCTCCTTCCCCCCAGATGGCAGATAAACCAATACATGTTACATATGTTAAAGTATAAATTAAATACAATATTAGTATTGTTGTATATATTTCTGATCTTCATTGTCCTGTGCCTTGATGATAACAACAAAAGCTGCCATTTATAGTTTCCAAAGTGTCTCCTCCATGTGCCCAAAACTCTAGAGTTTTTCCTCTCTCTGTAGTTCATTCCCTAGACCTGTGACAGATTTTCCTTGTACCCTTCAGTGAGTCACTGCTATTTCCCTCTTCTTTTAGATTAGGAAGATGAATGATTAATTAGGAGATGAGAGTAGCTTGGGAGACACGTGTGGGTGCTGGGAAGGAACGCCCAGAGCATTTAAACCTTTTTTTCAATTTCCTGTCATTGTTTTGTTATTCTATTTCATGAAATGTCTTTGTTTGGAATGAATGTTCCTTTGGTTTAGTATGGTAAAGGAAACATGGATGGGGGCTCATGAACCATGAATCTGAATATAAAAATACCTCAGTAATACCATGAATCCAGACTGAACGGGCTATATTGAGGATCCCTAGATTTAGTATGTACAAACTTTTCTTTTTAAAAATTTATCTCATCTTCATGTTCTTTCTCTCTCTGCCTGTTTTTCTGTCTATGTCTCTCTCTCTTTGTGTCTCTCTGTCTCTGTTTCTCTGTCTCTGCCTCTCTTTCTCTCTCTCTCTCTTTCTCTCTGTCTCTGTCTCTGTCTCTCTCTGTCTCTCTCTCTCTCTCTCTCTCTCTCTCTCCCTTTCTCTTTCTCTCTCTCTCTTTCTCTTTCTCCCTCTCTCTCTCTGTTTTTCTGTCTATGTCTCTCTGTCTCTCTTTTTCTTTCTCTCTCTCTGTCTCTCTTTCTCTCTCACTCTCTTTCATTCTCTCTCTCTCTCTGTCTCTGTGTCTCTCTCACACACATCTCTCTGTTTGTCTGTTTCTTGCCTCTCCCTCTCTTTCTCTGGGATTTAGGGATTTAGGCAGAGGGAGGACCTCTGAATCTGAAGCTTGGCTCTTCCACTTAGCAGCTGTGTGACCTTGGGGACTCATTTGACCTCTATGGCCAAGCAAGGTTGATTTGGACACTCCTCTCCGCCATTAAATCTAGAATTCTATGACTTGATGACTTAGTTCTCTTCCCAGTTCTAAAGTTCTAAAAGCTTCAGAAGGGGAAAGGGATGCTCTCCGGGATGCTCTGCCTGGGATTTAGCTCGTGTCCATGGGCAGCTGCTGATCTGACTTTTCCTTCCTCTCTCTCTCTCGTCTCCAGGGAACTCCGCAGACATCAGCTTCTTGCTCATTAGCACATTCGTGACAACATTTACAGGCATGGAAAGGCTTCACTGGAACCTTTTCTCGAAGAGCTTCCTCTGACAGCTGGAGCTGGCTCACATTGACACAATTGCCTCTTCTGACAGCGCCTTGGGTTTGGAGCAGTTCTCCTTGGGGTAGGAGGACGGGCAGCAGAATTCTCAAATTTATAACTTGCTAACCAGGATGGGAGATGCCGCATGTCGGCTCTGGACAAGCCCCCACATCGGTCCTCCCGTGAAAGAGGGAAGGAACCGGATCAGGCTTGTCCTCCCCAGGCAGGGAAAGAAGCCATAAAACCAATGGGGTAAACAAGTCCTCCCGGAACAGCCCATATGATGTTCTTGGAGGAGGCAGGGAGAAATTGAGCCAGAGAGAACAGCAGGCATCCCAGCCTCTGAGGTGGAAATGAATTTCCCTCGTGTCCTAGCTTAGAGGCAAGAATGTAAATAAAACAGGAGCATCGATCAGGAGCTGAGAAATTCAGAGACCTGCTTCTGTCACCAACTGGATGCGACTTAGAACCTGTTACTTCTTTCTGAGGTTCGGTTTCCTTATCTGTAAAGATCTGTAGCTCTAAAGTTCCTTTTGATCTTTGACATTCCCTATTCTAAAGCCCTTCCCAACACTGACAATTTATGTTCTAAGGCCCTCCCAGCTCTGACAGTCCCTATTCTAAGGTCCCTTCTGTCTCTGACATTCCCTATTCTAAGGTCCCTTCTATCTTTGACATCCCCTGTTCTAAAGCCCCTCCCAGCTCTGACATTCCCTGTTCTAAGCTCCCTCCCAGCTCTGACATTCCCTGTTCTAAAGCCCTTCCCAGCTCTGACATTCCCTGTTCTAAAGCCCCTCCCAGCTCTGACATTCCCTGTTCTAAGGTCCTTTCTATCTCTGACATTTTCTCTTCCAAGGACTGAAACAAAGACTGGAGAAAACAGGGCAGCTTTTTCATACTTCTCTGAATCTAGCTTTCATGCTCTGCCCAGATCTGCCTTGCACACTATCTGAACACTATCTATAATTTGTATGACTTCCCCCCCCCCCCCACCGAGGCTGGGGTTAAGTGACTTGCCCAGGGTCACACAGCTAGGAAGTGTTAAGTGTCTGAGGCTGGATTTGAACTCTCATCCTCCTGAATTCAAGGCTGGTGCTCTATCCACTGCGCCACCTAGCTGCCCCAATTTGTATGACTTTTCCATATTTTCCTTGTATTTCCAACCCACTCCTTTCAATGAGCTCTCATTCAAGGGTTACTAGACTGATAGATATAGATGTGGTTCCCCTAGATTTTAGCAAAGCACTAAGTCTCTTGTGCAGTTCTGAGAGTGGGAAAGATGGACTGGATTTTTGGGTAGTATCATTAGATAGTCTGGGGCTCGCTTGAATGGTCGTGGATAAGTCATTGGCAGATGGACAGGAGGTCTCCGGGGGAGTGCCCCGGGGATCTGTCCCCATTTCTGCACTAACATTTTTGTTTGAGACTTGATAATCAAAATATGAATGAAGAGATAAATGGCTGGTTTTTTGCTTGTTGAATTATTTAGGTCTTTTTTTGCCTTGTTAAAAGACTCAATGTTGTGTGTAAGCTTTTAACCTTTTTTGAGTTGTTTTTGTTGGCATTTATGGAACTTATAATTTAATATCCCCCATCCCAATAATGCCATGTGTCCCCAAGTTAAGATATAGCTAACTTGTTGGATGTTAGGGTCAGAATCTAAAAAGATCCCAGAGGGCTAGAAGGTTGAGTTTGAGCCTTGTAAGGTTAAATTTAATCAGAATAAACATAAAATCTTAGGCTTAGATTATGGGAACACTGTGGTTCGTGGTTCACCCAAAAAAGCTCTGAAGGTGTTAGTAGACCACAAGCTCAAAATAGGTCAACTGCGCCAATATATTTTTGGTTATACTGATAGTCAAAGTGTCTAGGACAAGAGAAGTGATTGCCCTGCGGTGTTCTGTGCTGGCCAGACCTCAGAGTATTGTGTTCTGCAGCTACGGGGTTAGAGCCGGGAGGGATCTGGGAACAGGGAACGTCGGTGTCAGAGCTGGAGGGGACTTTAGAACAGGAATGGCACGTTGGAGCACAACATGGAGCATGTGAGAGCCACAAGATGGCTTGGAAAATAGAAAACGGGAAGCCATTTCTGGAACATGAAACGTTGGAGGGAAAAGTGGTCTTAGGACATAACACCATGGAGCCCGATGGGGCTTGACCCTATCCTGGAGGACCATCTTATAGATGAGGAAACGAGAGAAAAGAATCAGAGAGGGGAAATAGCTTGCCCAAGATACACAAGCAGGTAATAATAGGTAGGGATTCAAGTCTCTTGAGTCCCGGGGTCCTTCTACCATACAAGGATGCTTTTAGGGGGGCCCTAAACTTTTATCCAAGTGAGAAATAGCTCCCGGCCCCACCTTATCTCTTCCTCCCCCCTCCTTTTGGATCTATGAGGAGGAGAAAGCAACCAACGATTATTATGTTTCCCCGTGGAGCAGATCCATAATTCCTCCGTGTCAAGGGGCTTGCGCATGGAAAGCTGGTTCCTGATGGATAAGCGATCAATGAAAGGTGGGGTGATGTATGGGCTGGCGGCAGGGCCCACACTCAGCTCCTCATAAATCAGGCACCGGGGGCCGACCTCCCAGGCTGGCGCCCGGACTCAGCGTTTGACTCCGGCTTCCTCTGTGCAGCGGCTGAGCCCGGGATCCTCGAGAGATTGCTCGGGTTTATTTGTTCCTTCTTAATGTACCGAGGATGCTTTGGGTCCACTCTGTCAGGACCAGTCAAGCCGGATCTCCTCCCAAAGTTCCACAGGATACAGTGCTTTTTCTCTAATGCCATTGGTTCACCCCCCCATTTTCTCCCCTTCCCCAGTGTATGTACCCCAATTATGAAGTTACCCATACAACAATCGCCAGACAATCCACGTAGTTGGAAGCTGTGTAAGCCTGGCAAGTCATCTGCCTTCTGTCTGCCTCAGTTTCCTGAGAAAATGGGGGTAAAATTGGTGTCTACCTTCTAGGTTGTGATTCTGTGAGGATCGAAGGAGATCGCAACGGTAAAGCACACAGGCAATCCCTGGCACACAGTAGGAAGGCACCGGATGCCTTATAAAGGTAAAGGGAATAAATCGTCCTGTGACAGTCAAAGGGGGGAGTCATCGTGGCCAGATTCTCTCCAACAGTCTGACCCCACCCCTAGGAAAAGGTCATCCACCTGAGAGCCAGGGCCTTCAGAAGGGGCCGGGGAACGGTCTCTATGGTGTTTACTGCTTACCAACTCCAGGAAAAGTTCCAGGTGCACAACAGCGGTCTGTCCACAGGATCTGAGCAAGACCTTTGATACCGTCAGTTGTGAGAACTTATGGAAAATGATGGAAAAACTCGGGTGCCCAGGGAAATTCACTAGTGTAGCACAATTTCAGGATGGCACGCCGGGTTTGGCCAATGGCCAATGCTCACGAGCTTTCCCAATCACCAGGGGAGAGAAACAAGGCTGTGTGCTTGCTCCTGTGCTTTCGAGCATGCCGTTTTCAGCCACGTTATCAAATGTGAAATCAGTCAGCTGAGAGTCAGTGAGAGATTCTCCAGCTTGAGAAGGCCACAAGCCAAAGCTAAAGTGGAGGGAGTGGGGGTTTTGTTTGCAGATGATTGTGCGCTCAGTGCAGCCTCCGAAGCAGAGATGCAACAGAGTATGGGTCTCTGCTACTTGTGCTAATTTTGGCCCAACAATTAACCCCAGATCCTCCACCAAAAGCACTCCCCATTGATACGTGGGACCATCAGTTATGGCAAACGGAGAAGTTTTGGATGCTGTGGAGAAGTTCCAGGGATGTCCACATCCGGAGTGAGACTGACACACGTTTCCAGAGCTAGCTCGTGATTAGGAGGCTCCCAAGGGAAGTGAAGCAGTATTACACTGACCACCAAACAGAAGGACTATAGAGCCTCGTGCTGACCTCATCTTGGTCAGCCGGTGGAACCTGGGCGGTGCCATGCTGGGAAAACGAATGGCTCCCATTTCAACGGTCTTAGGAGGATTCTGAAGATCATCTGGGGGACAAGGCACGAGACACGGACAACGGCCCAGCTTTCCAGCTCCACTGCAGAGAGCGCAGCTCCATGGGGCTGGCCACGGTGTTTGAATGCCCAAAAGATTATTTTATGGAGAACTCACATATAGCAGCGCTCACCAAGGGGGTCAGAAAAAGCGATGCAAGGACGCCCTCAAGGTCTCTCTCAAGAACTTTAGAATCGATTGTAAGACATGGGAGACGCAGGACCACCCAGCACGTGGGGCCCTCCTCAGAGAAGGGGCTGTGCTCCAGGAGCAAAGCAGAATTGGATTAGCTCAAAGGAAACACAAAATGTGCAAAGTTAGAGAATCCGCCCCAAATGTTCATAGGGCTTATTTGTGTCCAACCTGTGGCAGAGCATTCCCAGCTTGTATCGGTTGGATCAGCCACAGTTGGATACACGGAAACTCGGCTCTAACACGGGGATGCCATTTGGGAAATGAAAATGAAGGGCAACAACCAACTTCTTCCTTTCCCTTGTCATCAAGACTTTGGGCCCTGGGGGCCACTTTACCTATCTAAGTCTCTGATCTCATGAGTCTGGATTTTTCCCCACCTGACTAAAGATCTCATGCCCTTCAGCTGCCTCTCGAAGCACGTGAACTCAGGCGTCTGTACCAGACACTCGAGTCCTGGAGGGAGTTAGGGTTCCTGAATGAAGGGGGAGAACTTACACATGAAGGAGTGGAGCTGGGAAATAGGGTAGAGGAGAATGGGAAGGGAACACTGAGAAATCGGTCTGGAAAGGTCGGCTTGTGGAATCGGCATTCGAGGACTAAATACTAAACAGAGGAGTGTTCCTGTTCTCCTAGAGGGGTAGAAGGCTACTGAAGTTTCTGGAGGGCAAGGGTCTGATCGAGCTGGACCAGTGCTTTGGGAGTCTTTTGCAGCTGTGTGAAAGACAGATTGGAGAAGGAGCCACTGGATCGTAACAATTTTGGGAAAGCAAGATAACCACAGAATCAGAACCACAGAACGGGAAGTGAAGGGGACCTCACCTACAGACCACTAGTCCAGCCAAGGAAAGGCATCCCCTCTCTAAACGTGGAGCAATAGGTCTTCCAGCCTGTGTCTGAACTCTCCAAGGTCAAGGTCTGAAAGCTGGGGGAGGATCCTCCGAAGGACCTCCCGTCCCAGGCTAAGCCTGGCTTCTTCCTCAGGAGACCTTCTGTCTCTGTCTCTCTGTCTTCTTTGTCTCCTCCCTCCCTCTCTTTTTTCTCCTTCCTCTTATCTTCCGTCCCTTTCACCCCTTCCTTTCCCTTTCCTTCTCTCTCTCTTTCTCCTCCTTCCTCCTCCCTTTCTCATCTCCCCTTCCCCCTCTCTCTTCCTTCTTCCCCTCTCTTTCCCCTTTCCCCCTGCTTTTCCATCTCCATCTCTCCTTTCCCTTCTCCCTTTCTATCTCCCTGTTTCTCTGTCTCTGTCTCCCTCCCTCCCTCTCTCCCTCTCTTCCTTCCTCCTCCCCCCCTCTCTCTGTGTCTTTCTTCCCTCTATCTCTCCTCTAACCTCCCTTTATGCCCCAGACCATGAATCTCTCTCTCTTCCACCCCAAGCTGGGTCTCCCAGCTGAGCTTTCCTTCACCGGTGCTTTCACAATCCCCCCCGCCTTTGCCATCTTGACAGTATTTCCAGCACAGAGGCAGTTGTGAGCCTCCAGGGTCCTCTCTGGGTTTTTCCAAACTCCATAAATTTGGCTTCTCCAGTCCTTCTTCCGGGGGCTGCGTTTGTCAGGCTCACCGGTGGCTGCTAGCGTCCCGATGACAGCCATCTCTGTTGCCTACGACAAGGCTTTAATGGAGCCTGTTTAAGTGGTGTCAGGAGATCTGCTTTCAAATCCCGGCTCTAATGACCACTAGCTGTGTGATCATGGATAATTCCCTTAATTGAGTCACAGTGGACAGAAACCTAAACCTGGAGTCAGAAAGACCTGAATTCAAATCCGATGTCAGATACTATAATCTGTGTGACGATGGAAAAATTATCCTGTCTGTTTCTGTTTACTCAAGCATAAAATGGAATAATAACCTTGCAGAGTTGTTACCAAGACCTGATGAGATCATATTTGTAAAGAACCTAGCACACAGTAGGTACTACATAAATGTTTATTTCTTTCCCCTTGTAGCTATCGATAATCTAATTGAAACTAAGGCATGGAATGAGAAAGGCACAGAGCCCCTCTCTGCTGAAAACACAGGAGACCTTCGAAGGGTTAGAGTGAAGCTATTTAGTTCAGGATTCAAAGTGGAGTTTAGATACACTTCCGTTCCAAACATCTCACTTCCATGTTTTTATTTTTCCAGCCACAGAATGGGACCATCAGCAACACGTTTTTTCACTGTCTTTCCCCTCATTCCAAAATGGTTAAGGTAGATGAGGGAATTTTTGGTGACATTTCCCCCATTTTTTTTTAAATTTAAAAATTTCATTTATATCTTCTTTGTTTATCATTTTCACTTCCATTTTCCCTATCCAGAGTAACAAAAAATAAACACGAGAAAAAAGTATTTAATCTATCTCTTGTAATAAAGAAGAGGAAAAGTCTTTAGTAAATTAACCAATGTAAAATGAGCCCAAAAATCTATGCAATGTTCTACACCCATGGATCTTCATGTCTGCAAACAAGCAAAGGAGGAAGATTTTCATATCTTGTCTTCAGGGACGAACTTGGTGGCTTTTGTTCTTGCCATTTACATTGTGGTAGTCACTGTGTCCTTGTTTTCTTGATTCTACCTACTTGATTTTGTATCAGTTCATATACGTTTTCCCACTTTTTTCTATATGTTTTTTACAGTTGAATTTTTAGTTGGGATCTAGAATTCAAGGATCATCGGAGCATAGATGTTGAGCTAGAAGGAAACTTAGGAGATCATTTGACCCAACTGTCTGATTTTACAAATGAAGAAACTGAGGTCCATGGAGACTTGCTCAAGATACCCAGGTAATAATTGTGATTTAAAGTTCATTTCTTTTTACCTCACTTCATAGGCTTCTCGTTATACTCAAAGGCAAATTAGGACGATGCCTTCTTTAATTCAGAGGTAAAGAGCTTTAACAAGCCTGTGTTACTTGTTGCTAGTTTAGGGTGTGTGTGTGTGTATGTGTGTGTGTGTGTGTGTGTGTGTGTGTGTGAGAGAGAGAGAGAGAGAGAGAGAGAGAGAGAGAGAGAGAGAGAGAGAGAGAGAGAGAGAGAAAGAAAAAGAGATAAATAAAAAGAGAGAGAAAGAAAAAGACAAAGAAAAAAAAGAGAGAGAGAGAGAGAAAGAGAGAGAGACAGAGAAAGAGACAGAGACAGAGAGACAGAGACAGAGAGACAGACAGACAGAGACAGACAGAGACAGAGAGACAGAGAGACAGAAAAAGAGATAAAGAAAAAGAGAAAGAAGAGAGAGACATAGACAGAGAGAGAGACAGAGAGACACACACAGAGAGAGACAGAGAGACAGAAAAAGAGATAAAGAAAAAGAGAGAGAAAAGAGAGAGACAGAGAGAGAGAGACAGAGACAGAGACACACAGAGAGATAGAGAGACAGAGAGAGAGAAAGAAGAAGAGATAAAGAAAAAGAGAAAGGAGAGAGAGAGAGAGAGAGAGAGAGAGAGAGAGAGAGAGAGAGAGAGAGAGAGAGAGAGATTGACTTAAGACATGAAATCCTAGAGGGGGGAGACCCTGGAATTCTTTGAGATTCTCTGTGAGGAAAAGGAGTGGGAGAAGATTTGGGCTAGTTCACAGACAAGGTCACATGGGGTACAACTATGAGGTGAACAGCTAGTTTCCCTTTTAAAACTAATTATTATTATTATATTTTATCGACAGAACATATGTATGGGTAATTTTTCAACATTGTCCCTTCTGTTCCAACTTTTCCCTTCATTCCCTCCACCCCCTCCCCTAGATGGCAGACAGTCTCATACATGTTAAACATTAAACTAATTATTTTTATGACGTAAGGAACTTGACTGTTGCTATCTGCTAAAGTTATGTGTTGCACCTACTTTCAACATTTTAGCGCCCTAGAGCGAAGTCCCAATCACCTCGCCCTAGTTATTTCTCCTCAGAAGCCACATCTCCCATCTCTCGTGTTCGGGAGCTCTCAAGAGGGAGGTATTTCTTTGCCTAGCTTTCATAGGAGTTCTTTATGATGACTTCATTCCTTTCCCATTCTAATTGTTCCCTAGGCCACAACAAAGCTTGTCACCAGAGCGGCAACACTGTGTGATTATAGAAATCCTTTCAAAATGATGTGTAAAACAGGGCCATTCTTAAGTAATTTATGTAAAGAGCAAGCAATTTCTTGTACATTTTTATTAGGGAGGTAGAGTTTTATGTACTGTAAAATTTGATGTATTATTATAAATTCTGCTCTGATCTCAAGCCCTCTGTGGAAGCCTGAGGTTTCTTTCTTCACTGTCGATAAAACATGTGTAGGTATTGGGGTAGTGATGGTGGTAAGATTTCCTACTGGGTCTTTTTGTTAATTCAACAAAGGGATACACATTTAAAATAAAAAAAATAGATTATTTTTGTTTTAACATCACTTTTTTCTGACTATATCCTTGTTATTTTACCTATATAATGAACGATCCCTTGTGGGCAGAGAATAAAATGAGAAGAAAGAAAACAAACAGCTAGTCTATAGAATCAACACATCCATCAAATATAGCAGTATATAAAATATTTCATCCCCATAGCCCTCCACTTCTGCAAAGAAGGAATAAGGAAGCTTTCATTTTTCAAGCTCAGAATCCAAGCTCATCTTTTTTCTCTCCCATCCTCTCCAAGAATATATGACTGAAGATGGTTTTGTTTTCCTAAAATTTGCATTGGTCCAGGGTTCCCAGCAATTTCCTAATTTCTTAATATCAATGAGCATGGAGTCTGGAGACTTGGTTCCTGGGTCTCCCGTAGGGTAGCTCCTTAATCTTGGGACATTGTTTTCTTCTTCGAGACTTCACATCTCTCCAGGTGCAGTGGAAGAGACTTGGAAACGGAGAACCAGTCCTTGACCGGCTGTGTTCCTCAGTTGTCTAATCTGTAATTGGGAGGAGAGAGAGGTTGATTTCTAGCTATTCATCACCCCCTGCCTCGCAATACATGCCATTGTGTTGTTGATTATGTGGTTCTTCTAGGTCAGTACCTTTTGTGGGCTCTCTGGCTTGGGAAAAAAACATCCCTGGGCAAATAGGGAGTGGATTGGTTTAGCAAACTTTGATATTTAGGAGTGCGGGTTGGGGGGCATTTATTGAATATCCAGAAAGAAGATGGGGAGCTTTTATTTCCCAGGGTTTCAACTCAGCACTCTGTGGTGAGCCGATGACTATCATGAGGGCACAGAGGAGGTTGGGATTGAAGCCATCCAAGGGGGTTCTGGACTAAAGAAAGTGGGAATCCTTCTCTGATCTATGGAAGAGTGAGAACGAGCTGGGCCCTTTCCCAGAAGCTGCCCCAGTTTCTAAATAGGACCTTGATCAGAGGATTCACAAGTTTTATTCAGCATGGGTTTGCTTCAGAACCTACTGATTCCAATTCCTTCATTTCAATCGGTCGGGCAGTGAGCCTGACATGGTGGGAATTGTATTGCTGACAGCACGTCTACGGTTCATAGGCTGCAGAGTGGGAAAGCTCTTTGGAGATTCTGGAGCTCGAGAGTTTTAACTTTTCTTTGTATATCTGGGAATCCTTGAGCAGCCTGCTGAATGGAGCCTATGGACCCCTTGTCAGTATAGTGCTTTTAAAGCACAAAATAAAATATACAGGATTACAAAGAAAATACATTTTATTGAAATAATTATCAAAGTATAAGAAAACATCAAGTTCATGGATCCCAAGGTCTAGAGCTAACCCTTCATCCATCCATCCATCCATCCATCCATCCATCCATCCATCCATCCGTCTATCTTTCTATCTCTCTCTTCCTATTATCTATCTATCCATCCATCTATCCTGTCTCTCTATCTTTATCTCTCTTTATACTATCTACCAATCCTGTTTATCTATCTACCCATCTATCTATGCTGTTTATTTATTTTCTACCATCTACCTATCCATCGATCTATCTAATCTGTCTTTCTATCTACCTATCATGTTTATCTAACTTTCAATGCCTCTATCTATCCATCTTTCTATATAGCCATCTCTTTCTCCCTATCCTATTTATCTATCCTTTTATATATCCATCTCTTTTTCCCTTCTATCTATCCATCCACCTTTTTATATAGCCATCTCTCTTCCTATTCTTTCTATCTATGTATCTATCTTTCTATATATTCATCTCTCTCTCCCTATCCTATTTATCTGTCTTTCTATATATGAATTTTTCTCCCTATTCTTTCTATCTATCTATCTATCTATCTATCTATCTATCTATCTATCTATCTATCTATCTATCTATTTGTCTGTCTATCTTTCTCTCTCTGTGTCTGTCTGTGTCTGTCTCTCTGTCTCTGTCTCTGTCTCTCTCTTCCTATCCTAGTTATCTGTCTTTTTATATATGAATCTTTCTCTCTATTCTTTCTTTCCTTCCTTCCTTCCTTCCTTCCTTCCTTCCTTCCTTCCTTCCTTCCTTCCTTCCTTCCTTCCTTCCTTCCTTCCTTCCTTCTTCTTTCTTTCTTTCTTTCTTTCTTTCTTTCTT
>NC_133617.1:19615766-19648266 GCF_048593235.1 Sminthopsis crassicaudata
TTTTCCCTTGGGGTCAGGAGCACCTGGGTTTAAATCCCATCTCAGACATTTAATAGCTATGTAATCTTGAGCATTTTTACTTCTCCTCCTCCTTCTCTTCCTCTTCCTCCTTCTCCTCCTCCTCCTCTTCCTCCTCCTCCTCCTCCTCCTCCTCCTCTTCCTCCTTCTCTTCTTTCTCTTCCCCCTCTTTCTGCTTCTCTCCTCCTCTTCCTCTTCTTCCTTCTTCCTCCCCCTCTTCTTCCCTCTTCCTCTTCTTCTTTTTTCTCTTCCTTCTCTTCCTGCTTCTCTCCTCCTTCTCTTCTTCCTCTTCTTCCCTCTTCCTCCCCCTCTTCTTCCCTCTTCCTCCTCCTCTTCCTCTTCTTTCCTCTTTCTCCCCCTCTTCTTCCCTCTTCATCCTTCTCTTCTTTTTCTTCCTCCTTTTTCTGTTTCTCTCTTCCTTCTCCTACTTCTCCTCTTCTTCCCTTTTCCTCCCCCTCTGCTTCCCTCTTCCTCCTCCTTCTCTTCTCTCTTCCTTCTCTTTCTTTTCCTCCTCCTGTTCTTTCTCTCCTCTTTACAAAAGAACATGTTGTTGAGAGGTAACCAAGGTGCTGCCTTTTCAATAAGACTTTCCCCTTTCTTCTTACTCAAAGGTGATTTCTTATTTTATTTGTACCTCTTGTGACCTCTCACACTTTGCTTTGCATTAGTACTAACTAGCCTTTATATATATATATATAAATATAAATATATATATATATATAAATATATATATATATATATATGTATATATATATATATATATATATATATATATATATATATATATATATATATATATATGTATGTATTGCTTTAAAATTTGCCAAATGTGTCATCCCAACTCTTTGAGGTATCTTAGAGGCAATAGGGACCAAATGGGTTCTGTTAATTTTCCCATTTTACATATGAGGAAATTAAGGCAGACAGAGATTAAGTGACTTGGCCAGGGTCACACAACTGGTAAGTATCTGAGGCAGGATTGGAGGCGTAGGTGGCTCAGGACTGTATCCACCGCTGTACTGAATTTCCAATTTTGCTTATTTAATACACATCTCATTTCCCTTCTGTTGACCATAAGCTCCATTGGCTCTCATTTTATACATGAGAAGACTAAATCTTAGAAAAGGGAATTGACATGGAAGATCACAGAGTCATATTTGGAAGCGACAAGGAGGTCTTGGGGTTGACCCTACCTCATTTTTCAGATTAGTGAAATTTGAAGCATATCCTGTATATTATAGGATATTTCCAATCCCATAAGCTTTAAGTGACTGAGCCAGGACGTGACCCTGGGTCTCCCAAAAGTCTTTCCATTGCTCCACAGTTTGGGAGCCTTGGCTGGAATTCAGCCCTTCGATTTCATTGTCTCTCATCTCTTTGGAAGAGCCCACAAGACAAAGAGGATTGGACTGGACTGGAATGGGGGGAATATTTTTATAATTGAATAAAAGCACAATCCAGTGGTCGTTCAGAAAAATAAACCAGCACCCGTAATCAGGACCAAATTTAATTCACTTTTGTGTATTCCATAGATTTTCTTGGCTGAATGATTAGAATTAGTAGAATGTCCTACTTTTTCTTCTTTTCTTTTTTTTATTTAAAGTTTCCCCTTTCATCCAACCCCCACCTTTAACCTTTCTTACTGTTTTTCTCCCTAAAAGTAAAGAATAGTCTTAGCAGGGGCTTCAGTGAATGATGTGGCGCGCTCTCTGAGTTTCCAATTTAACTCCATTGATTTATAAGGTCTTTTCAATTACAGAATTCTTCTCGGTGGCTCCACAGAGGAGTGTGTCTACGTGAGTCTCATGCTCTATTGATCCCAGGTACTTAGAAGGGGCATTCCGCGTGTCTCGTTCAGACAGATGTGGCCACAAATAATGAAGATTTCCTACATGGCATTTATTAAATGAAAATCTGGTATTCATTAACATGGGAACTTGTCTTCCGTTAAAAAAAAAGGGACTGGAGAAAAATAGGAACTAACAGAGTTATCATGAACAGAATATATGAAGTAATTTGAATTCAGAGGAAGGTAATTTGGAATCTTATTAAAATTTCCTCTCAGCTTTTTATTGTGTGAGCACGGTATCTGGGAGAGTCATCGATCAAAACAAAGAGAAGAGGGAGAGGGAGGCCGGCTGTGAGGGGCGACCTGGGCTGGGGGGAGGAGAGGGCATTAGTGTGGGTTCAAAGGCAACATGAGGTCATGAAGAGAGTCATGAACTTGGAATTAGGAGGATGTGAGTTCGAATGGTGCATCTGGTATTAGCTGGGAGACCCTGGCTGAGTAATGTGATCTCTTCCTCATCGGCAGGATGGAACAATAGCAATCGAGTCTTCCTCAGAGGTGTTGGGGTCATCAAATGAGCTACTGTGTGCTAAAGTTTTTTTTTTTCCTCTAACTTTAAGGAACCCTATAAATGTCAGGTATTATTATGTGTAGAATGAGAGGCATTGGACAGTGAAGATTCCTTCCAGCTTGAAATTAGATTTATGATTTAATCAAGAGAGCGAGCAATTGATCTGTGGCTCAGAAAAGTAGCATCTATTGCCAATAACCCCAAGGAAGTCTCTCTGGCCACTTGGGTCTGTCTGGGGCAGAAACGAATCAGCCCAGGAAGCCCAGCTATGGGAGCATCAGCCATCTGGAGTGGGACCCCTGAAGAAATGTTTGTATGTGCACACGAATGTGTATGTGTGCCCTGCACAAGTGTGGGCACAGCAGAATCTGTGTGCCAGTCCCTGTGCCAGTCTCGGGGCATTGGAGGGAAATAGAAGGTTTACATCAAACAAAGCTTCTGCCCTCTTGGAATTCCCAGCATAAAAGGGAGAGAAGTTAAATGAATGTTTCCATTATCCATTTCTTTCTGGACCAAGCAGAATCAGGAGGGTCCATGGGTGATGCAGTTGCGGGGGATTAGCCCCTCTCTATTCAGCCAAAGGCAGACTTCCGCTGGGTCTGAACTCCAAAGCTCTCATGACTGGAAGGGTCTGTCAGACTAGTTAACAAGGGTTAACAAGGGCATAGTCTTTAAGAGGTCAAGGTCAAAGTCATCTATAATAAGACATCAGAGGAGGGGGAAGTATAACCTAGGAATATTAATAATATTCAAGTGAAAGAAATCATGGTTTAGTGGAAAGTGCTAGCCTCAGTAGGAATGAATAAATGAAAGTGCATTTATTAAGCACTTACTGTATACTAACTACTGCACTGACCCCTAGGGATTGAAATATGAAAATGAAGAAAATCAAAAAATTTATAATCTGAAAACAACACAGATGAGAAGTGCTGGCCATGGAGAGGTACTTTATTTGGAATGTAGCAGGGCGATTGATTAGGGACATAGGGAGTTGACTGACATGTAAACAGTAGCAGAGGCTATTTTGAATTAATTGTTGTTCCAGAAATAGAACATGTGTGTATGTCTCTGTAGGGCTGGGGAATATGGGGAGGTGGAGAACCATCAAGATGGTTGCCAAGAAAATGGCAGGAGTAAAATTAAGTAAAAAATTAAGTAAAATTAAGTTAAAAAATTGGTTTGAAGAGGCCAAGGGATAATGGGCCACACAAGACATGCAGCTTTCTGTAGTTGGGGGCTCCACGGCAGGAATTCTGGATCTGGAAGGGCCAAGTCCTTCAGAGAAGTCCTGCATTCAAGTTCCACTCCAGTCACATATTGGTTGAATGACTTCAGCCAATCTCAGTGCTTCTGAGCCTAGAAGTTCCTAAAAAAAGAAAAGATTTTAGAGCATTTCCTATGCCATTGAAATCATAAATCCAATTGAGAAGACTGCAGGGGGAGTAAAATATTATAGGCTGTGGAGGGCATAGGTGCTGAAGGATATTCTAGGATGACACCACATGGTTTTGGAGTCTTGAAGATAGGAGCAGGGTGTCGAGGGAATATAACTGGTGTATGGCATATACTCTAGATCTCTCCTAATCCTTATTCTCACTGGAAGTTTAGCCCCCAGAGGAGAGGCTGCTACATCCCCTGCCTTGGTTCTAAAATAATCTCAGGTGGATTGGAGGTTAATTCTTTAGTACTATAGCTCACGAGCCCCCATCGGTATGCTCCCTTACTGATGATCAACTGATGACAATTACTTAGCCAGATTTAAGTAGCTTTTAGCAAAGGGTATTTATTAAGGCCATATAATAAGAAAAGCTGGTACAGAACGCCCCCTTCCCCTCCTCCAACACTCTATGGTACATTCCCTCACGAGTACATAAAGAATCCAGAAGGAGGTGGGTTTGAGGTGAGAAAGCACTTCTGGGAAAGGGTTAACTTACTGATTCTGGTTTCTGGAAGTCATTTTCTCCCCTTTCGGAGCTACTCATGAAATTCCCTCTAAGAGAGCTATAGCTTTCTGCTATAGGGCCTTGAAGCTGCCTTTCCTTGGTGGGTACAAATGTTGTCTCCAGTTAATAGTATTCCAAGGACATGGCTCGAATGCTGATGAAAAAGTCCTCCAGCCCTTTCCAGTTCACAAGATCCCTCTCTTAACTGTGCGTACATCAGTATACGCTATCAGTACTGTTTAACAGACGCGTGTCTTTCTCCAGGATTTCCTGAAAATTATGATCATCTCTAAATCTTTGAAAAGAAGTGCTTCCCAGAAGTGCTTTCTCACCTCAAATCCACCTCCTCTAGGATTCTGTATGTACTTGAGAAAATGTATCACAGACTTTTGGAAAAGGGGAAGGGGGTGTTGGGTACCAGCTTTTCTTATTATATAACCTTAGCAAATACCCTTTGTTAAAAGCTAATTAAGTCTGGCTAAGGAATTGTTATTAGCTGATAATCAGTGAAGGGAGCCCTAGAGATAGTTTTGGTTTATCTTTAGGATATGTCTGGCTTGAAAAACATAAATTTCATTATGAATAATGAGAGGAAGCATGGCTCAGTTTGAGGGCTAGGCCTAGAGTCAGGGAGACTCATGAGTTCAAATCCAGCGTCAGACATTTCCTCACTGTGTGATTCTGAGCAAATCACTTTACTCTTTTTACCTCAGTTTTCTCATCTGTAAAATGAGTTAGAGAAGGAAAAGGCAAACAAACTATCTCTGCCAAGAAAACCCCAAATGGGCTCATGAAGAGTTGGATACAACTAAATAAGAAAAAACCAAACTATACCTAATAGATATTCATAGTCTTCTATACAATCTTCTTTTTTGTTTTTGGTAAAATGTGTGGGCGGGTGATATGAAGTTCAGACTTTTAATTTAAGCAGTGCGGTGGATAGAGTGCTGGATCTGGAATCAGAAAGACCTGAATTCAAGTCTTGCCTCAGATACGTACTAGATTGTAATCCCGGGCAACTCACTTCCTTCTTGACCTCAGTTTTATCACCTAATAAAATGGGGGTAATAATAGTACCTACTTCCTTGTTCCTTGTGAGCATAAAATGAAATATAATTTATAAAAGTATACAAATATATACAATAAAATATATAAATACATATTTATGTATCTTATTATATATATTTGTATATTAATACATATTAATAAATAACATACTATCCTATAAATAATGTTATTATATAAATGTAAATTTTATATTTATAAAAAGAACTTAACAACATATAGTCGTTGTTATCATTATTTTAAAAAATTGCATCTCAAATGAATGAATGAATAAAAAAATGAGAACCCTGCTTCTCCTGACACCGAAATTCAAAGTTTCTTTGGGTCAGGGTCCAAAGTCCCCTTTCAGGCCAAAGATGGTCCTGTCCCTGATCAGTTACCACTCCCCAGTCACACCAGAGAATTTTTGTCTCTTGTTACTTTTCCCAATTCCATGACAAGACAGGCAGGCTGATGTCACTTTGGCTCAGTCAGCAGGCAAGGAGGTTGAAGGGACATTAAGTTCTGCTGCGTTGTCTCCATGGAGTGTTTGGCTAATGAGGCACATTCAAGGAGGCATCGGGAATGGAGATTGGATTTGTGGGGTTTCTGGTCCAATCTAAGTCACAAACTTCACTTAATAACCCAGAGAGAAATGGGGGAACTTGATGGCTGGTAAGGTCAATTGGTCTTGATGCGCCTCTTTTTTTCCACAAGCTCTCCAAGCAAGCCCTTCCCCCCCCCTCATTTCTCTTAATGTTTTTGTAGGGAGCTGGGGTTGTGGGACAAGCTGGCAAGGTTGTCCCTTTTTAGCTTTTTTCCTTTGCTTGGTCTCGCCTTCCTTAAACCAAGCTTTCCTGGAGAGATTACAAAAGATAGGATATTTATTTAAAAAAATAGCATATTTATTTAAAAAATAATATTTATTAATAAAAATTTATTAAAATTAAAATTTTATTAAAATAAAAAAGTGTAAGCTCCTCAAGGAATACATGAATTCAAGGCACTATGTCTAGCTTTGTATTCTCAAGGTCTCATACAGGGCATTGTGTATGATAGTCAGTCAGTCAATAAGCATTTATTAAGTGCCTACTGTATGCCAAGCCCTGAGGATACCAAGAAAGGTTGCTCTCAAAGGTGCTTAATCAAGGTTCGTTTGTTGCCCCTAGTAACATTACCCCCATTTTTGCCAATGAAAAAAATGAAGTGATGTAGTTAGGACCACATGACTAAAGGGTGTGAGATATAACCTTGGGCATCCCAACTCCAAGTCCAGTGTAATTTCCTCAAATCACTCTACTTTCCAAACAACCATATCAGTTACTTCTCAGTTTATTCCTTTGTCAATAAGGAAGTGGAATTCTCACTAAGATTTCTAAGGTCTTGTTCAGCTTGGATGCAGTAGAAGGAGCCCTGGATTTGTAGTTGGAAAACATGCGTTTCATACCCAGTGATGACATTCTCTGGCTGAAGTCATCAGTTACTTCATCTATAAAATAAGTATAATACTCACTTCATTTACTTCATAGGGTTGTCGGGAGGATCAAATGAGATTGCATATTCACACATACATATACATACACCAAAAAATTCTTTCTTTATAATGCTTCATTTGAGTTGTAAAGTTATTCAAACTACTTTAAAATCATAAAAGATGATGAAAAGTCGATCATTTTGTATGAAATTATAATATAACCATACTATATCGTAAACGTTATCATCATACGTAATATTTTTACAAATCATTTTCATTAACTGCTATAATTATATATTTGTATGAACAATAATATAAGTATACATATCATGTTTAATTATATGTTATGTATAATATATTATTATTTATAATAATTTAAAGTAATCTTTTTTTTGAAAGAGATCAAATGAGATATTTGTAAAGCACACAGTTGTTTATTATTTATACACAGAGAGGACCAGGACATTGGGGTCGCGATGCCGTGCAGTGCAAGTGAAATGGACTTAAGTGATGGAGGGCTGTGCAAAGTCACCAATCTTACTTTCTCCTCCAGAGCCATCTGGTTTCAAAAGCAAGATATAGATCAGGACAACTAGAGATGATGGAGTATTAAGTACCTACAGGAGTAGGTACTTAATAAATTCTTATATTTCTTTTCTTGAGAGGCAATATATTGTAGTGGAAATACTGAGTTTCCTTTATATATTTGTTGCAGGAAAAAAAAAGCTTTCTAAACATTTATATGTCCCAATGGAACGTGAGGAGTCATCGTTATTGTTGTTACTCCCAGATCTGTTATTTCATTGAAATAGAAACCTTGCCATGAAGAAACTACCTATTTATGCAGGTTTGCCACTGAAAGTCTTCAAGAACCACCCTGAAAGATGCCAAGAAATTGTGATTTGCCTCTGGTTACACAGACAGTTTATATCAAAGTTAGGATTTAGAACCAGACTTTCCTGACTGAAAGATCAACTCGTTATCCCCTACTTTTTCTCTAATCAAATCATGTATTGACAATTAGGGAGACCATCCATAGAGCATCCAACTTGGAGTCTGGAAGCCTCATCTTCCTGAGTTCAAATCTGGTCTCAGATACTTACTAGCTGTGTGACCTTGGGCAAGTCACTTAATTCTTTTTGCTTCTGTTTCTTAAAATGAGTTGGAGAAGGAAATGCCCAACCACCCCAGTATCTCTGCCAAGAAAACTCCAAATGAACTGACAGAGAGTCAGAGGTGGTTGAACAATAATAACAATATCACATATTATTGGTATGATTTCATTGGAATAAGGTGAGGAAACTGCCTCATTACTGCAGATTTGCACCCACTTCACAATTTAAAGTTTTCGAGAGCTGCCTTGGATATGACCGGTGTAGGTCAGAATGGGGATTTGAACTCAGATACTCCTGAATCTGAAGTCAGCTTAATTATACCACATCACCTTTCCCATAGGTCAATCCCCAATTTATTAAGTCACAGAAAAGGGTACTCTAGGTTCAAGGTTAAATCTAGGGCGATCGATCTCATGAATTTCCCTTTTTTTTCTTCTCCCTTCATATGCCAGTTGCTTAAAGCAAACATCCTCATCAAATGTAATAAAAATCAGTTTAATTTAAGCTGGAGACAAAACCCTATATAAAAATACAGACAGAAAAATAGACAAGGCTTCCCCAGTGCTTGGCATATAGTAGGTACTTTAAGTAAAAGATAGTTTCCTGATTGACAAGATTTAGAGAGCAGGAAATTCCCAGGGGTCCAACAGTGATGATCCAGAGGAGCTGGGCAAAGTGGAGCATGATAAATTGATTAAGTCCAAGGATCATCACAGCAAATAATCAGCTGGGGGTGGGGTGGGGGAACACAGCTAGGTGGTACCATAATGCAGTGAGTGTCTACCTTGGAATTAGGCAGACTGTGTTCCAATAAGGCTTCAGACAGTAGTTGTGTGATCCTGTGCAAGTCACTTAACCCTATTTGCCTCAATTTCTTCATCTGTAAAATGAGCTGAAAAAGGACATGGCAAATCACTCCAGTATCCTTGCCAAGGAAATTTCAAATGGGGTCAGAAAGAGTCCCAGAGGACTAACAGATAAAACAACAAAAATACCAGCCAGGGAAGAAGCAAAATTCTTTTCAGGCAGATGACTTTTTAAGAAGCTCAGTGAGCCAGAAAAGGCTCCAGCTGCTCATGATTATATTCAGTTTTGGGTTGTATTGACCTTCTCTTATGAGTGACTTCCTACTGGCATAGATTCATACCCTGGGTCCCTCTCCTCTCAGTGGGAGATAAAAAAACCTCCTGGGCTTTCCCCATCCTCAAGGACTTCTGTCTCCCATGATCCTGTGAGCTCTCTTTTTGGCTAGGGAAACTACAGTTCCCATCAGCCCCTTTGACATATCAGGCTACATTCAATTTTACTATTTATTGTGAAATGGGGGAAGTCCAAGAGGCAAGCATTTATTAGGTGACTATTATGTGTTATGTCCTTTACAAATCTTACTGGATAATTACAACAACCCTGTGATGTCATTCTCTCCCCCTCCTCCCCAGTTGATTTTTCAGTTTTTAAGCGACTCTTTTGATCCGCATTTAGGGCAAAGTTAGAGTGGCTTGCCACTTCCTTCTCTCTCATTTTATAAATGAGAAAATGGAGATGGAGAGGAGTGACTTTCCTATGTTAATAAGTTATCTGAGTATGCATTTGAAGTCAAGTCTTCCCGACTCCAGGCCTATCACTCTGTCCATTGTGTTACCTCCCTGCTCTCTAAGCTTATTGTAATCATTCCCATTTTACAGAGAAGGAAACTGAGTTAGATAGTAATTAAGAGCCTTGCTAATGTCTGAGGCCAGATTTGAACTCAAATTTTCCTGAATTCAAGTTTAGAGCTCTATCCACTGTGCCCTCTAGCTATACCATCCTAATCTTTTTTTTTTAAAAATATAACTTTCCCCCAAAATACATGCAAAGATAGTTTTCAACATTCACCCTTGCAAAACCTTGTAGTCCACATTTTTTCTCCCTCCCTTTCCTCTTCCCCTTTAGCACAGGTTAAACATGTGCAATCCTTCTCCACATTTACCATCCTGCATAAGAAAAATCAGGTCAGAAAGGTAAGAAAAATGAGAAAGAAAAGAAAAAGCAATAAAACAACAACAAAAAAGCTGAAAATGCTATGTTGTGATCCACACTCAGTCTCCACTGTCCTCTCTCTGAGTGCAGATGGCTCTCTCCCTCACAGCTCTATTGGAATTGGTTTGAATCATCTCATTGTTGAAAAGAGCCCCATTCATCAGAATTGATCATCACATAATCTTGTTGTTGCTGTGTATGATGTTCTCTTGGTCTACTCCCTTCACTTAGCATCGGTTTCGATCATAATCCTTTTGAGACTTACTTCAAGCAGTTTACTAAATTCTTAATATGTGCTTACACTTACTAGTTGTATGACCCTGGGCAAGTCATCCCACCCTGTTTGCCTCAATTTCCTCATTTGTAAAATGAGCTAGAGAAGGAAAAGGCCAAACACTCCAGTATTTCTGCCAAGAACGCTCTAAGTGGGGTTGTGACTGAAAGGACTGAACTGTAACAAGAAGAAGAATATGTCAGCACTGGGGATTTAAATATGAAATATTTAATATTATAATTAATGTAACTATAATATAATTATATGACATATAATTATATAATACATAATTATATAATATGTAATTATATAATATATAATTATAATATATAATATAATATACTATAATATGTAATATATATTATAATATAATAATAAATATAAAAAAGGAAGACAGTCCCTGTCCTCAAGGAGCCTACACTTTAATAGGGGAAGACAACGCAGGGAGCTGAGGCAGGGAATGATGGAGAAGTCGGAGAAGTTCGGCCTGAACAGCCAGCTGAGAAGCATGACATGGACTTGCCGGCTCCACTTCCAATCACAGGGGCAGAGAAGGGGGAGAATGGAGGACCCAGACTTACAGGAGAGTGAGGTTATCCGGCCAATCAGCTTCTCCAAGGGGAGAAGTCAGCCCGACCAAGTCCAGAGTCCTGGGAGATGAGGGGGAATGCTTCCTATGAAGGCCGCGGTTTACACTGGACAAACTTTACGGGCAGAAATGTGGGTCAGTATGCTTTGATGACAGATCCCCTTGGGAACTATTATTGTTTAATTTAGATTAATTCAGCAGCCATTTATGAAGCAACTGCTGTGTGCCGGCCATTGAGCGAAGTGCTGGGAATATACGAATAAAGGTAAAGAAATAGAAAAGCGAGCCTGGATCTGCCCTCGGGGAGTTTATATTTATAAATATAAAGTCAATGGATACCACCTGGAGTCGGTGTTGGCCAGTGGGGATTCGGGAGCTGGTCAGTATCATGGATGTGAAAAGTACACGTTTGTGGTTTTCAGTTTGGCTCTGAGAGGTGAGGTGGGAAGTGGGAGGCAACAATGTAGCGGATCTGTAGCAGTGTGGTAGGGAGCTCTTCCCTCCTCCCTCCTCTCCCCGCCTGCCTCTGGGAAGGCCCCAGCCCCTGATTCTATTAGTGAAGGTCACTGCTGACCTCCCTGGCAGCTTCTAAAAGCATGTTGTATACCTCAGGTCTGCTCTCAGCATTCTGCTGACTCGCGGCTGTCCCAGATCTGAAGAGCAGCATGAATAATGGAGCCGTCTCGGAGATTCTGCTTTGACAAAGGGAGAGCGGGGACCCAGGCCCGCAGAAGCGGGTACATGGGCAGATTAGGCCAGCTTCAAGGAGGCTGTGTCCTAGCCAGGAGCTTTCCAGACCTTTAAAGATGCAGAACCCCAGCAGGAGAGGAGGAAGTCCAAGGCCAGGGGATGTCGGAGCTGGGAGGGGGCTTAGAACAGGGGATGTCAGGGCTGGGAGGGAGCTTAGAACAGGGATGTCAGAGCTGGGAGGGAGCTTAGAACAGGGATGTCAGAGCTGGGAGGGAACTTAAAACAGGGGATGTCAGAGCTTGGAGGGAGCTTAGAACAGGGGATGTCAGGGCTGGGAGGGGGCTTAGGACAGGGGATGTCAGAGCTGGGAGATTCTAAGCAATAAGAGATATCTTCTGGTCTAACCCCCTCTCACTTGACAGTGATGGAAACTGAGGCAATAGAAAGGGAAAGTTACTTCCTTGAAGTTAACACAGAATGTTCATAGATAGCCCAGGGCTAGAACCTGTATCTTCTCACTTCCCATTCACTGTTCTTTATGACTTAAATCCCATCCTTTTTACTTCATTCTTCACAACCTCAAAACATTGCAAGAACACCCAGGGTCAAGAGTGCCCAGAGATCAGAGACTAGAGGCTGGAGAGATGAACAGTAACGCAGGATACAATGTGTCAGGGCTAAAAGATGTTAGATGTTCCTGAGCACTGCTGGGCTAGGAATGATCAAAGCTGCTGGTTTGTATACATCCCCACCAGGAGGCAGTGTTGCACAGAGGAAGCAACTTTGGTTCTGGGGCCAATAGTTCTGGGTTCAAATTCTATCTCTTATCATTGTCTGGGTAACTCTGGGCCAGTCATTGAGCCTCCTCATGACTTGCTTTCCTCAGCTATACAAGGAAGCTTTTGAACTTGAAGATCTCTGAGATCTCTAGACCTACCATCCTGTTTGTTTTCCTGAAAAGAACTTGGGGCTCCTATGCATCCGTGGGCTCAGTAGTGTGGACATCCTTCACAGAAGAGAAATATGGTTATTAACTTGTGGGGAGAGTTGTGGTCGTGTGTATGTGTGTGTGTGTGTGTGTGTGTGTGTGTGTGTGTGTGTGTGACAGACAGAGACAAAGACACAGAGAAAATGAGGGAGAGAAAAAGAGAGAGACAGAAAGAAAGAGAGGGAGAGAAAGAGAGAGACAGAGAGAGAGACAGAGAGACAGAGAGAGACAGACAGAGAGAGAGAGAGACAGAGAGAGACAGAGACAGAGAGAGACAGAGACAGAGACAGAGAGACAGAGAGACAGAGAGAGAGAGAGAGAGAGAGAGAGAGAGAGAGACAGAGACAGAGACAGAGAGACAGAGAGACAGAGAGAGAGAGACAGAGAGAGAGAGAGAGAGACAGAAAGACAGAGAGAGACAGAGACAGAAAGACAGAGAGAGAGACAGAGAGAGACAGAAAGAAAGAGAGGGAGAGACAAAGAGAGAGAGAAAGAGATAGAGAAACAAAAGAAAGAGACAGAGACACACACAGAGAGAAAGACACAGAGAGAGACAGAGAGAGAGAGAGAGAGAGAGAGAGAGAGAGAGAGAGAGAGAGAGAGAGAGAGAGAGAGAGAGAGAAAGAGAGAGAGAGAGACAGGGAGAGAGAGAGAGAGAGAGAGAGAGAGAGAGAGAGAGAGAGAGACAGAGAGAGAGAGAGAGACAGAGAGAGAGAGAGAGAGAGAGAGAGAGAGAGAGAGAGAGAGAGAGAGAGAGAGAGAGCCATTCAGACAGACAGACATTAGAGGGGGGGAGCCAAAAGGGAAGAAGGGAGGGGGGAAGGAGAGAAAAAATTGTTTTTGCTTCACCTATCAGCTTCCTGCTGCGATCTTTGTAATTGCTGCTGGGTTGTAAACTCCTAGAAATCAGGTGTTATGTCCCCTCTCTTTTGTGAACTCTTGTGAACACAGCGAGATACACGGAGTGTGCATTAAATTGAATTAAATTGCGTTTTTTCTCAGTGATCGGTAGCATGGATAGGTAAGCCAAGACTAATAATCCCCTTTGGCAGTTTGCTACTTCAGTAGCAGGGCAGAGTAATATAAATGGTCCCCAATCTAGAAACTATTTCTCCACTGGTGGTAGTGCACTCTCTCCTGGGTCACCTTTGCTATTCAATCCTACTGCAAGTCTGGCTCCATCCATCCAGCTACTTTCCATGTGCATAGCCTTGGACAAGGGAAGGATGCACACATCATCCTCGGATGCATACAGAGATGTCTCCTCTCCCTGCGGTGCCCCTGTTGGGACGCACTGGCACAGTGCTGGGCACAGCAGGGAGCGGATGAGCATACTCTCGGGGGAAGTGCCAATTTATCCTTTTTACAGGATTTCCCCCCAGGACTGGTATAGCTGTCATAGCTAGAACAAGAGTCGCACATTTCTAAATCCTAAAGGAAATAGGAGTGGAAAACTTTCCCCTTTCCACAAAATAAATGATCTTTTTGCCTTGGAGCACTGGACAATGAATAGACCAAGGAGGAATGAAAAGAGTTTGAAATGGAAAGGACCGAAGTCTAGCCACCTGGAGACAAGCCCATTGCCTGTTATGCTTTGGCCTTGTAAGAGTCATTTTTACTAGAAGCCAGCTTGTGGATAGGAAGCCTGATGATTAGAACCCGGATAAGGGAAGAGGTCTAGATTTATAGGCAGAAGTCTTGAGTTCAAGTCTTGACTCTTTCTCTTACTACTTGTGTAGTAGTTAATTTCTGGAAGTCAGTTAAATTCTACAGAGCTCAGTTCCCTCATCTGTAAAATGAAGGAGTAGATTTATATTATTTCCAAAACATCTTTTTGAAGTAAATGTATGACTGAGCTTACCTGTTTTTCCTTAGAAAGTCACGATTTTCTGAGTCTCAGTTTCTCCATATGGAAAATGATCCATCTTTTCCAGATCTAACTATGATTACAGGGAGAAGAGACTGCAGATTATTTAGCTTAATCTATACCTGAATAAGGACATCAGTATAACATCCCTCAGGATCAACAGGCTCTGCTTGAAGATCTCCAGGGAGGGAGGATCCACTTCCACTTTGGGTCAACAAACTTTCCTGACATCAAATTTAAATCTGTCTCTTTTGGAACCAGCCTGATTGGAGGAGGGATTCGATTTGTTCCAAGTGGGTTCAGTGGGCAATGCTATAGCAGTAGACAAAAAAGAAAGAGGTCGATTCAGCCTGGGGGGTCAAGAAAAGCTTGGGGATTCTGAGAGCTGTCCAAGGTGACCTGGGCTGCCTGGTTGGCTGCCTGGATGGCTGGTTGGCTGTTGTCCTTCATTCTGGAAGAGGACCAAAATGACATCACTATATTGGGGTCAAAGTGCAGTGCGTCCCACTGGCTGATCAGACCAATGTGAGCTTGGAAAAGTCTGCCACAGATCGGGCACAAATTGTCCACATGTGCATTTGGAGTGGAGCCGTCTCTAAATTTGTGTAGCTCATGTTTCTTTCGGGCTCTGCTTTGTTCTTAGAACATGGCCCATCTTTGATGTGGGTGAGCCATGCCGAGCGATCCTTTGCTAATGTCTTCCATGTCTCACCATTGATTCCAAAGTTCTGAAATTGAGAGGGAAAGATGGTGGCTCCCCACTTCCTAGAGGGCTTCCAGCAGAGGCCAGATGATCACTTGTTGGGGATGCTGGAGAGGAGATGTCTTTTAGCTTATCATTTTGATGTCAAATATAAGGGCCAGCCTGCCTGGTGCAAGCTTGGCAGCCTGGGATTGGGTCCTCTCTGACCTCTGCTCATCTTCATGCATGAGACCATCCACTCAATATCGCTAGATAAAAACAGAGACAGACAAAATATCCATCCTGCAAGAAGACTTAGACAAAACGGGGCTTTTGGATTAACTCTGACATGCTGTGAGTTACAGGACCCTTTGCAGGCACCATGTAGCCACAAAGGAAAGCTTGAGGCTATGTCATTCAAGCAGATGCCCCCTGTTTCTTCCCTAACATAGCTTTATGTCTCAAGAGCTTCCTCCCTCCATTGGGAGCCTTCATACATCCATTAGAAGGATTCACAGTTATTGAGGCTTTTGTGCTGCTGTGTACAAGTCACCTGAACATCAGGATCTTGTCATCCTGCCAAAAAGTGAATAGACATTTACTTGGGTGCCTCCGAGCAGGGTAGATGCTTTGAGACCAAGGGGAGAGGCAGGGGAGGCAATGACCCCAGGCCTTGGGTGCTACTGGGCAGGGCTTTTGAATTGTCTTTTAAGTAAAAGAAAAAAAGAAAAGATGAAAAAGAAAAAGGAAATAAATGGAGGAAGAAGTGATCTTTGTGGCAGTGCTGAAATGTGCTCAAGAGATATGGAGCATGTGGAGAAAGGCTGGCTTTTCCTCAGGGCAGCACGCAGTGGGTTTACTGTGCCTCCTTAACTGGAGGGAACACAATGAGCCCAAACTGCATCAGATGATGGGCTCAGAGGGGAGAGAGCCTCAGACTGGAGGCAGTGTCCTCATCTGGAAAACAAGTGGCTTGGAATCCAAGTCTCCAAGGCCCCTCCTGGCTCTGCCATGCTGTATTCCAGGGCATCTCTCCTTCTGACAGGCTACGCTTGAAAGCTGTGATTAGGCTTGAGAATAAGGAAAGTCTGGAGGCTCATAGAGGAAGGTTTGGGTCCTCGAGATCCAGGCAGGGTATTAACGAGAGGACACCGAACTTGTCCAAGGTCATAGAGTGAATTGCCACAGGGCCGGTGCTGGATTTCAAACTTATTATGGAGACTAGATATAATTATATATATAAATATATACATATATATAAATATATATACATATATAAATATACAATATATATACATACATATATATAACATATACACACACATATATAAATATATAATACATATACATACATATATATAAATATACAATATATACACATATATATATAAATATATAATATATACATACATATATAAATATATAATATATATACATACATATAAAATATATATAATATATACACACATATATATAAATATATAATATATATACATACATATATATAAATATATAATATATACACATATAAATATATAATATACATACATACATATATATAAATATATAATATATACACATATAAATATATAATATATATACATACATATAAAAATATATAATATATACACATATATATATAAATATATAATATATATACATACATATATATAAATATATAATATATACACATATAAATATATAATATACATACATACATATATATATAAATATATAATATATACACATATAAATATATAATATACATACATACACATATATGTATATATAATATATATACATACATATATATATGTATGTATATATACATACATATGTATGTATATATATTATATATATGTATATATATATATATACATATATATATATATATATAATATTCCACTCTGAGGCTACTTCTACAATTCCCATTCCCATTGGAAGTCTCTGTGACTGACCTTTAGTCTTTTTAGGGTTTTGGAGACAAACAGTATTTGTGAGGTGGATGAGATTTTCTAGTACCGTCACTCAGGAGCCCCCACTAGTGTGCTCCCCAATGATAATCAGCCAGTCTGAGCTCTTAGGAATATTTAGTAAACAGATATAACAAAGGCAGTTATAGAAACGATACCTCTAAATTGGGCCTCCGTTCTCTCCTTGCACAGACAAGGCCCTTGGAAAGAGTGTGTTCAGACTCAGGAAAATGGTAGTTTGGAACATGTGTAGGGAACATAAACAGTAAATGTCCTGTTTCTTCTTTTGTGGCATCCAAAGGCATTTTCGCTAGGTTAACTCTCTTCTGGGCTCCGAGAATCAATGCTCATGTAGATTTCTGACAGGATTTTTTCTTGGGATATAGAGTGGTCCTGATGCGTTTCTCAGCTCATGATACAGACAATGTCATCAGGCACTCTTCCTCTGGGGTCATTGCTTCCAGTTCCAGTGGACATTGCTACCGATGTTGATGAGACTTGGAATAAGGAATAAAAGAATAAAACCAGACTATTTCAAATAGTGTTCTACAGCAGGAGAGGCAGTGGGGGGGGGGTAGGGAACTGATTTTGGATACAGGAAGACATGGATGCAAATTTCATTTCTGACACATACTGTGGGATTGTGAGCAAGTCACTTCACTTATCACTGTCCTAGGCAATTCTAAGTTTCAGGGAAGGCACAACTCTGAATTTGTAGAGGAACTTTCATCATCTGAGACTTCCCTATCCATGTACCTATCCCTCTCTTTTTTGTCTAATAGACCACATCTTTACAGGCACGTGAGTCACTGAAAAGTGCAGAGGATCTCTCATGGACTTTCATTGTTGATGATAAATTAATAAAGGAAAAAAAACTCTGTTTCACAGGCATTTTACCAGCAAGGTGTCTCTCATATCAATCTTTGCATCTCTCTCTCTCTCTCTCTCTCTCTCTCTCTCTCTCTCTCTCTCTCTCTCTCTCTCTCTCCATCTCTTCCTTCTTCTTTCCTTTCCTCCCTCCCTTTCTGTCTCTTTTTCTTTTTCCATCTCTCTGTCTCAGTTTCTTTCTGCCTCTCCCTCTCTTTCTCCTTCCCTCCCTCCCCCTTTCTATCTCTCTGTCTGTCTCCCTCCCTCCCTCCTTCTTTCTGTCTCTGCCTTCTGTTACTCCCTCCCTCCCTCCCTCTCTCTCTATACCTCTGTCTGGCTCTTCCTTCCTTCCTCTGTCTTTGTCTGCCTGTGTGTCTGTCTCTTTCTCCCTCCCTCCCTCTCTTCCTCCCTCCCTCTCTTCCTTTCTCTCTCTCTCTCTCTCTCTCTCTCTCTCTCTCTCTCTCTCTCTCTCTCTCTCTCTCTCTCTCTCTCTCTCTCTCTTCCTTCTTCTTTCCTTCCTTCCCTCTCTGTCCCTTTTTCCTTCTCCATCTCTCTGTCTCAGTTTCTTTCTGTCTCTCCCTCTCTTTCTCCTTCCCTCACTCCCCCTTTCTATTTCTCTGTCTGTCTCCCTCCCTCCTTCTTTCTGTCTCTGTCTTCTGTTTCTCCCTCCCTCCCTCTCTCTCTCTATACCTCTGTCTGGCTCTTCCTTCTTTCCTCTGTCTTTTTCTGCCTGTGTGTTTGTCTCTTTCTCCCTCCCTCCTTCCCTCCTTTCCTCCTTCCCTCCCTCCCTCCCTCTCTCTCTTTCTCTTTCTCTCTCTCTCTCGATAGATATATAAATCTATCTACCCATTTGTGTTGTTGTTCAGTCTTTTCAGTAAGGCCTGATTCTCTGTGACCTTTTGGGGGGGCTTTAATTGGTAAAGCTACCAGAGTGCTTTGCCATTTCCTTCTCCAGCTTATTTTATAGATAAAGAAACAGAGGCAAAAAGGGGGGAAGTGACTTACCCAGTGTCACAAAACTATTAAGTGTCTGAGGCTAGACTTGAATTTAGGAAGAGGAGTCTTGCTAATTCCAAGGCTAATGCCCTCTCTGTTGTGCTCCCACATATATCTATATCAAATTGAAGAGTTTCCTTGAAGGATATAACAAAGAGAACTTTGGCTTCTGAACATAAATTAGAGCAAAAACCAGGGAGATTTATTCTTGCCATAGATGTCGATTGCTTTTATGGAGGTTCCAGTCTAGGGTTCAAATGGAAGATGGACTAATTATCCCCTGCAGAATCATAGCTTTAGACCCAGGACCTCAGGGGCTAGCTGGTCCAAGTCCTTCAGTTTACAGATGAGGACATGCAGGCTTCTGGAGGCTAAGGGATTTGTCCAAAGGAACATAAGCAGTTGAATCTCTAATGCTCAACCCAAAGCCTGGTGTATAATAGGTGCTTAAATGCACATACCTATTGACTCGAGAGGGGATTTGAAACTTAGGTCTTCTTATTTTTTAGGTAGTACTGTGGATAGAATACAGGGCCAGGAGTCAGGGAGAACTAAGTTCCAATATGACCTTAGACACTTAACTAACTGTATGATCCTAAGCAAGTCACTTAACTCTGGTTGCCTCAGTTTCCTTATCTGTAAAATGAGCTGGAAAAGAAAATGGCAAGCTACCCTATTATCTTTGCCAAAGAAACCATAAATGGGGTCGAGAAGAGTTGGACACGATCGAAAATGATTGACTACAACCTCTGACTCCAGAACCAGGGCTATTTCAGATGCTTCTGTCTGTGAATTATCTCCCGTTGGTTGCATCAAACCATGGAGCCCTGCCCAGTCTCTTAATTAACGTCTCGAATCAGTCAACTATCCATCAAAGAATAAGAAGATTCTAGTGTGTGATTCCACAAAGTGTAGCCCGTCACACAGAGAGCAACCATTGTGCTCCTTCTTCCAGTAGAGGTTTGGGATGTCATCAGTGACACTAAATGGTTAAGGTAACGACAACTAAAGATGTTTTTTTTTTTAATTTTCTGAGGCTGGGTTAAGTGACTTGCCCAGGGTCACGCAGCTAGGAAGTGTTAAGTATCTGAGACCAGATTTGAACTCGGGTCCTCCTGAATTCAAGGCTGATGCTCTATCCACTGCACCCCCTAGCTGCCCCCCACAACTAAAGGTTTAAGAACTCTCCTCAGTTCAGGGTTCAACCATGACTTTGGAGGATTGATGCTAAAGGAAAGTCCTCCTGCCTTTTGGCTGAGAGATTTCATAGAATCCAGCACCCATGTTCAGAGCCAATATATTGATTTGTTTTACCCAACTCTTCCGTTTGGTTGCCAAGGAGAGCTGGGAGGGAGAGTCATTTGGAAACGGTGGTTAAGATTTTAAAAAAAGGAAAGAAAATGCATCAATTAAACTTTTGGAAAGAAAAAAAAGGGAAACATAACTAAGAATACTGTGAATTCAGTAATGCTCTCAAATGAATTTGTATTTTATGAGCCACAACAGCATCTACAGAAGTTTGAAAAATATTGATTCATCTGTATGCAAGACCAAATATTTATTCAGCTTACGGAAGGTATGTTTGCTTATTTATTGTACTGAGTCACACTGAATATTTGGTCGGAGCTAAATAAAGATCAAAATGATAATGCTTGCTGAGTGTATGGAATTGCGGACCTCTTACAATAACTCTGCACCCTCTGAGGCTCTCCAGCTCACAGGTGGGGAGCCCTTGTTCTAAAGTTCTTAAGCTCTATTATTCTAAGCTCGGTGATCCAAGATCCCATCTTGTTCTGAAATTCTTCTCTGAGTATCATCTCAGTGCAGCTTGAGCATTCTATCGTAGTTGAAAGAAGATCAGAGTTCAAATCCCACCTCTGCCCCTTACTAGCCGTGGGACCTTAAATAAGGACCTCAATTATTTTTTCCTTCAATTTCCTCAGTTGTAAAAAAAGGAGGTTTAACTCAATGATCTCTGCGGTCCTTTCTAGCTCCAAATCTATGGCCCATGACTCATCTATCTAAGAGGAGTTCATCAAAAGTAGGTTGGGAAGTAGGTAACAAATTCTTTGGCTTGTCAGTCCCTGAAGGAAACAAAATAGGGACTGGACTTGTGATTTCATTGGTCTAGAGAATTTAGGTAAGGAACTTTTTTTTTTTTAACCAATGCAGGTTGATACTTTCTCTGCAATTCTAGAGTTGTCCAGGGCAGCAGCTCTCAAAGTTTTTGGTTTCAGGACCCCTTTGTACTCTTAAAAATCATTGAGGATAAAAAGCTATCATAAAAAAAGAGAAATCAAATGAATAAAAAAAGAAAGAAAACAAATCATTGAGGATAAAGAGCTATAATAATAATAAAAAAGAAATCAAATGAATAAAAAAAAGAAAGAAAACAAATCATTGAGGATAAAAAGCTATAATAATAAAAAAAAAGAAATCGAATGAATAAAAAAAGAAAGAAAACAAATCATTGAGGACACTCCTTCCAAAGAACTTTAGGCTATATCTATGGATAGTTATTGTGTTAGAAATGCCTCAGTATTATTATAAGAATAGTTTTGGTCTCGTGGACTCCTTGAAATAGTCACAGGGGCCCTTAGATGCATGAACCATTGCTTTAGGATACAGATTAAATAACTTCTCACACAGTCAGAAACAGACAAAGATGGTCCTAAGCTCTGGGTATCCTCTTCTACTCTCAGTGATGGTGGTCAAGTGGAGGCAAGTGGTGTTGAGAGTCAAGTTTTCTGACTTCCTAGAAACATTGATTCGGTCGCTCAGCTCAGGGCCTTTCTTCTGTGCAAAGTCTTCTCTGATCTCCCCAGTTGTGAATTATCTTTAACCCCACCATCTGCTCGGCCTCTAAGTTCTCTGTATGTTGTCTCTCCTAATTTGAGTTCTTGGCGGACAGGGGCTGTCTCAGTTCTCTATTTCTATCCCCAGCATCTAGCACGATCCTCGGCACATAGGAACCATTTAACAAATGCTATCCCAGTCCAATCTGCCCCGCCCAATCTTGTTGAGGTTGACTTGTTCCCTCAGATGAAGCTCACTGTGGAGTACAGTCCCGGGGCCCTGTTCCTCAGGTACTTTGGTTCTGGGGAATGGGTCTTAAAACTCAGTTTATTTTTCTTTAGTGAACATAGGGTTCTCTCACTTTGTAGCTGTAATTGTTGTTTGTCCCCAATTTTCAGAGGACCGATGACATCACAGGATGATGTTGTGACTCTCATGTTAATTGGATTTAAGTGAGGCCTCAGTTTCTTTCCCAGGACAAAAGTCAGGATGACAGGGGACGGCTTGGGATGCAGTGGATGGCTTCCTCCGGTGTTCCATAGCACCTGCTTCAGGCGCCTTTGTGGACACTGGAACAAACTGTTCTATGTCCATTCCACTGGCACAAGTGTCACGTGCCTGGACCAGACACCCCCCTAGCTCCCCCATGGCTTTGAGGCCCATTGAGCATCCTTAGCCTGGTCCAGCCCATCTGCCAAGATGATTTTTACCAGAATGTGGCTGGAGCATGAGCTCCAGCTTCTTGGAGCCCCAGGTGGACATTAAAGGTGAATGAACAGCCCTTGGCAAACCCTTACACCAGAGGGGCTGACGCTCTCCCAGTGAATGAGTCAATAAAGCAGATGATTTGTGGTTACAAAGTGCTTTCAGTAATTATCTCCTTTCAACTACATCTCAGTCCTGGAAGTACTTATTACCTCTGTTTTACTGCCTGGGTGACTTTGTCCAAATGGGTCACTTTTCTGTGCTTCAGGTGCCGCCCAGATAAAACGAGGGGGGTGAGCTCATTGATTTTCATGGTCCTTTTCAGCTCTGAGAGTCTGTGAAATAAAAGACAGAATCCCCAACGTCAAGGAGCTTACAGCGTAATAGAGTCCATGAACAAGATGTATTTTCATGCCCATTTTGCTGATGCAGAACCTGAGGCACCACATCAAGCCAACAAAGCAAAATAGTCAAAGTCCAGAAGGGGGTCAAGAAATGGAGCCCAGTTTTCCAGCCCCATATTTTTTTCTTCACTCCCTCATTTGCAAATGGATAGGATGACTGGATTCAAAACCTGTTTCCAATGAGTACGACTTCAGGCAAGTCAATTATTCAACCTTCCTGGATGTCAGTTTCCTCACCTGTAAAAAAGGTGGTTGGATTACACGGCTTCTGAGTTTCCTTCCAGCTCTCGCTAAAGCCTTGATGTGACAACAGGATCTCCCAGCTCTGATCCTCTGATCTTAAGATTCAGCTTCTCTGGGGCTCAGTTTCCCCATGTTTAAAGTGGGGGTTTGAACTAGGTAGGTTCAGTCATTTTTTCTTTCCAGTTTTTATGGTTCTATGATCCTATTACTTTAGCTCTCTATGTTTCTGTCTCCCTCTGTGTGTTTCTCTGTCCTTTTGTCTTTGTCTCTCTCCTCTCTTCTCTCTCTCCTCCTTCTTTCTTCTTCTTCTCCTCCTCCTCCTCCTCCTCCTTCTTCTTCTTCTTCTTTTTCTGCTTCTTCTTCTTCTTCTTCTTTTTCTGCTTCTTCTTCTTTTTCTTCTGCTTCTTCTTCTTTTTCTGCTTCTTCTTCCTTCTCTCTCTCTCTCTCTCTCTCTCTCTCTCTCTCTCTCTCTCTCTCTCTCTCTGTCTCTTCTTTCTCTCTGTGTCTCTCTCCATCTCTCTCTGTCTCTCTCTGTCTCTCTCTCTGTCTCTGTCTCTCCTTTCTCTCTGTGTCTCTCTGTGTCTCTCTGTCTCTCTCTCTGTCTCTCTCTCTGTCTCTCTCTCTCTCTGTCTCTCTGTCTCTCTGTCTCTGTCTCTCTCTCTCTCTCTCTCTCTCTCTCTCTCTCTCTCTCTCTCTCTCTCTCTCTCTCTCTCTCTCTCACACACACACACACACACACACACACACACACACACACAGTCAGAACCTTTGCTTTAGAAAGACCCAGGGAAAATTCTCATCACTGCTAATTTTATCCCTGAGATAGACTGATTAATGTGCCATTAAGAGTAGAGGTCTGTCCTATTAGGCCCCAAGACAAACAACATCTCTGTGATTCATGTTTTCCAAAGGGGAAAAAAGTGAAGGGTCAGGCAGGGGATCATTTCTGGGCATCCTGGACTAGGCAGCAGGAGCCCGGGCCCAATCTGAGTCCCTGTGGGAGCTGGCTGGTGCTGTTCCCTGGAGCCTGGGAATCAGTCCCCAGGCCCAGATCCAGAGCTGACCCAATGGACACCTGCACCAGAGCCCCGTATTCATGACTGAAATTCTGCTTCAGTTTAATTTCTCAGGATTTCCCTCCCCCACTTCCCTCCTTTTTTTTGTTTCAGAGGCTGCTCTGTGTTGAGCTGAGAAAGATCTCATTTTGGGCCCAGAGGATTGGGGGCAGGAAGGTGGTGGGAAGTCCTTGAGTGTGATCCCCTCATTCTCTAGGGGAGAAACAAGCCCTCAGCTCGGGGTTCCAAGCTCAGCCACGTTCTGGCCAATTATCCTCCATAAGAACACCCAGTCTGGTCATTATTTTCCCAACAATTTGCACAGAAGATACAGAAGAAACCCAGACAAACTAGATTTAAGTTGATTTAGGAGGAGGGAAGGAATGGGGCTGTGTTTTAAATTCTGCAGAGATCTCACTGTTTCAGGAAAGGAGGCTGGGGCTCTCTCTTCAAAGTGAAAAATCCTTTTGTAGTTCTGGATAATTACTCACTTATTCTCTGTATCCCAGCAAGGCCTTGGGCCCTGATGCTAGAATCTGGGTCTCAGCCCAGAAGCTTGTAAGACCCTAGAGAAGGAAGGGCCTGATGGAAGGTGAGTGTATGTGTGTGTGTGTGTGTGTGTGTGTGTGTGTGTGTAACACACGTGATCTAAGGAAGATGGGAGCCCTCAGTGGATCCAGAATCAATAGCAAAATTCCCTGGTGGGTAAGAACCTAGCTGTAAATCAGAGCCAAGCTGCCTCTAACTGGCCTTCCCCCCCCCAATCTTTGCCAAACTTATTGCTAACCTGAGGGTGATTGGCCATAGCTTGGGAGCTGGAAGAGTCTTAGCAGTTACCAGATCCCCATCGCTTGTTAAAGATGAAGAAAATCAAGACTAAAAAGATTAATTAATCTATTAATCAACAATTAAGGTATTGTCCTAGGTGCCAAGGATAAAACCCAATAAATATAAGGGTGAGGTTCTCTGATAACTGAACTCCTAAGGTCTTTCCTGTCTTTGACATCCCCTTTCTAAACCCCTTCCCAGCTCTGACATCCCCTATTCTAAGCCCCCCCAGCTTTGACATCCCCTGTTCTAAGTCCCCTAGCTCTGACATTCTCTGTTCTAAGCCCCCCAGCTCTGACATTTTCTGTTCTAAGTCCCCCAGCTTTGACATCCCCTGTTCTAAATCCCCCAGCTCTGACATTTTCTGTTCTAAGTCCCCTAGCTCTGACATTTTCTGTTCTAAGCCCCCCAGCTCTGACATTTTCTGTTCTAAGTCCCCCAGCTCTGACATTCTCTGTTCTAAGCCCCCCAGCTCTGACATTTTCTGTTCTAAGTCCCCCTAGCTTTGACATCCCCTGTTCTAAGTCCCCCAGCTCTGACATTTTCTGTTCTAAGCCCCCCAGCTCTAACATTTTCTGTTCTAAGCCCCCCAGCTCTGACATTTTCTGTTCTAAGTCCCCCAGCTCTGACATTCTCTGTTCTAAGGCCCCCAGCTCTGACATTTTCTATTCTAAGCCCCCCAGCTCTGACATCCCCTGTTCTAAGCCCCTCAGCTCTGTCATCCCCTGTTCTAAGCCCCCCCAGCTCTAACATTTTCTGTTCTAAGCCTCCCAGCTCTAACACTCCTTGTTTTAATATGCCGCCTGTGTCCACAGCCCCCTCCCCCGCCCAGGTCCTGGGCATTCTGCTCCCCGTCCTTCTCTAGCCCCCCCAGCTCTAGTTTCTCTGTAGCAGGGCCCTTCTCCTTGTGACCTTCTTTGTCTCCACGAATGTGGCAGATTTTCTGGTCTGTGTTAAGGTATATTACTCGACTTTGGCCCGAGCCCTCACTTCTCAAGAGAGAGAAAGAAATTAAAGAGGCAATAATTTAAAGTGACAGCTTTTGGCACCCAGGCAGCCATCATGGACTCTGCCTGGCACTGGATGTATTATTTATGAGATTTCATTAATATGTAAATTTTTGCCAGTTGATTGGCTTGCTTGGCAAGGTTCCAGACAACTCATAAATTAGAGATGAGCCGGACTTCCTGGTCTCTTGTTCGGAGAGCCTTTCACTCCAGGCCACTCTGCGGCCTGCAAAGGGATCCATTCATCTGCCTTGACGGGCAACGGGCCGGCTGGCCCCCGTGTAGACGGGGCTAAAGCCCCCCTGGGCACCCAATGGGAGCTGAAAGGCGGGATCCTTTGGCTTCGGGCCAGGGGGTCTTACTGGTCATCTCCCAGCTCTGGCCACTGCCTAATCAGGTCAGAATCACCGGCTCTGACTGGACAAGAGCATCCACCTCTGCCGCTGCCTTGGAACAGGGGCGAGAGACTTTTTCAGTCTCAGTTTTCTCATCTGCAAATTGGGTATAACTCCTGATTTGCTTCCACATTCCCCAAAGGGTCTTTATTTCTTTCTTTATGAGGCGATGAGGGGCAGATACCTTGAAAGTCCTCCCAGTTCTGAAGTTCTGTTTGAAAAACTGCGTCCTCTGACAGAGTCATATGACAAATTTAGGCAGGCCAGGTAAAAAGTACTCCTACTTTGCAATAGTTTAAAGTAAAACCCTCCACAAAGAAATGACGCAACTGGCTCTGTGTTTTGTTCAGTTTTTCGATCATGTCTGGCTCTTTCTAACCCCTTTTAGTTTTTCACTGCAAAGATTCTGGAGTGGTTTGACCTTTTCTTCTCTATCTCATTTTACAGATGAGGAAACTGAGGCAAATAGGATTAAGTGACTTGCCCCAGGGTCATATGTGCCTGAGACTGGATTTGAACTCGGGAAGAGAAATTGTTCTGACTCTGCATCATTTGCTGCTCCAAAGTGCCATATACTCGGTCAATTAACAAGCATTTGTTGGGCACTTATTGTATACCAAACATTATGCCAAGGCCCGGGGAGACAAAGAAAGGGGAAAACACAATCTCTCCCCTCAAGAATCCCACATTCTAATGGAGAAAACATGTGAGTAATTAGACACATACAAGAATATTTAAAGTTGACGTAAGGAAATTAATATGGAGAGGGGACTACAAGAGATCTCTTGGAGATGGTTGGATTTGAGTGAGTCTTAAAGGAAGTCAGGAGGGTTAAGAGACAGAAGCAAGGGGGGAGAACAGGGGTGATGGGGGAATGGAGCAAGATGCTCAAGATATAGAGAGTGGGCCAGTGTAGATGTATTGTCTAGGGCCTGGTCAAAGGATAAGAATAAAAGGTAGGAAGGGCTTAGGTTATAAAGACCTTAACATACCCAATGGTGGCCTTTATTTAATCTTGGAGATAATAGAAAGATACTGAGCAAGGACAGGGTCAGACTTCTGCTTAGAAAAATGACTGAGGCAGATGACTGAGGACTTACTATATAGTATCATAGGCTTAGAGTTAGAAGGGACCCCCAGCCCTTAATTTTACAGATGAGGAAACGGAGGCTCACAGAAGTCAGGTGACTTGGCCAACATCACACAGCTGGCCAGTAGAGCTGGAGGTGAGGGGCGTGATTGTGGAAAAAGAATTGGGTCAGCTCCTGGCTTTCTATGAAATGTAGACAAGGAATTGAGCTTTTTTATCTGTTTTAAAATGAGGGGAGTTGACTCTGAAGGTCTTGAAGGTTTTTTTTTCATCTCAGAAAAATCCTCTGTTCCATTGGCTCCCATTCTAGGCCCTTTTTGTTATTCTTTGAATGGGTAAAATACTGTAGTCACTTCTTGTCTGTCTCGGTTCCTGCTTTCCTCCCCAGCCGTTGTCATGGAAGACTCGGGTCATATTGGAGATGTTCCATGCGCCTTAGTGACCCAGAGCTGCCTCTGTTTGGTTTTTTTCTGGCTCCACATTGGGTCTGCCAGCCTGCTTCTCACTGCTCAAGTGCCCTAGTTCACTTTCTGTCTTTAAAGACTGGACCCACTCTTACAATTTGATGGACAGATCAAGGTCAAGGTAGCTGCTTAGCCATGCAGCCTCTGCCTGGACCCTTTAGGCTAGAGGTCAGACTCGCAGGGCATGCTTCTCAAAGCAGGCTGAGTACCAGCACTGGAGGGTTTTGAGCTCATATCTGACCGGAGATACTTACAAACAATGCCAATCCTGGACAAGTCACTTAATTTGAATTGCCAAGAAAGAAAGGAAGAAAGAAGGGAAAGACAGAAGGAAGGAAGGAAAGAAAGAAAGAGAGAGTGAGGGAGGGAGGAGAGGAGAAAGAAAGAAAGAAGAAGAAAGAAAGAAAGAAGAAAGAAAGAAAGAAAGAAAGAAAAGGAAAGAAAGAAAGAAAGAAAGAAAGAAAGAAGAAGAAAGAAAGAAAAAGAAGAAGAAAGAAAGAAAGAAAGAGAGAAAGGAAAGAAAGAAAGAGAGAAAGGAAGAAAGAGAGAAAGGAAGAAAGAGAGAAAGGAAGAAAAGGAAGAAAAAAGAAAGAAAGAAAAGGAATGAAAAAAGAAAGAAAGAAGAGAAGAAAAGGAAGAAAGAAAGAAGAGAGAAGGAAAAAAGAAAGAGAAAGAGAAAGAGAAAGAAAGAAAGGAAAAAAGAAAGAGGAAGAGAAAGAAAGAAGGAAAAAAGGGAAAAAGAAAGAAAGAAAGAAGAAAAGGAAGAAAGAGAGAAGGAAAAGGAAGAAAGAGAGAAGGAAAAAAAAAGAAAAAGAAAAAAGAGAAAGAAATAATAAAAATAAAAAGCTGGTTCTTTGCCTTTCCAGATAGAGAACTATCCCTCTGCAAGAGGATTTTGGGAAAGAGAGAACAAGAGGTTATGGTATTCAGCCTTGAAAACTAGATAATTAACAACCATCACCCAGGAAATAACTTTTGCTTTTACTAGCTATGTGACTTGTGGTCAGTTCTTTTTCACTCTGAGTCACCATTTCCTTGTTTCTAAAATGATCATAGTAATGTTGACTTGGAAGGGACCTTAGAGACCAGTAAGACCAACTCCCTCATTTATAAATGAGGAAACTGAGGTACAGAGAAGTTTTTAAGAGCATAAATTTAGAATTGGAAGGAACCGTAGAAGTCATTGAGTCCAATCCTCTCCTTTTACAGATAAAGAAGCTGAGGGAGGTTAAATATGTTACTCAGGATTACAAAGCTAAGAAGTATTTGAGGCAGCATTTGAACTCAATCCTAGGTTCTTTCACCATGCTACTGCTGAATCTCCTTCCTCATGCGGTTGTGGAGAAGACAGTGCTCTGTAAACTTGAAGGCACTGTTGAGATGGTAATGGTTATTTTGATAATATGAGTACTACTCCTCAGGACCAATTCTAGTCCCTTTCCTATTTTAGTTGCTTTCCCCCCTAATGGTTTTCCCTCTACTTGTTCACAAATAGAAAAAGTACCGGCTTGGGAATTAGGAGACTTGCTTTCTAGCCACAAAGAACATAGGGTCTAGACAAATCACTTAACCTCTGCCTGACTCAGTTACCTCATCTGTAACATGTGTAGATGGTCTTTAAAGTCTCTCCCAGCTCTGCATGGTGGTGCAGTGGATAGAATGATGGGCCTGTCAAACAGCAAGTGAATAATAAATGCTTGTTTAATGGAACCAAATATTGTATACCTCCAGGAGAATGTAAATTTCTTGAAGAAGATGACTAGTGATTTTTTCTGTCTTTCTTATCCTCCAATGCCTAGCACAGGTGCATTCTATACAGTAGGTGCTTAATACATACTTGTTGAATAGAATTGGATGCTATCTATGCTTACAGGATAATATAAGTTCCTGATCTAAGTCCAGAACTTGTTGTATGCTCCCAGAGAATGCAAACTCCTTGAGGATGGGAACTGTTCAGTTTTTGTCTACGTATCCCCAGCATCTGGCGCAGCACCTGGCACACAGTAGGAGACTGATAAATGCTTGTTGATTTATTAGCTTGTGAGGGCTGGTGGGGAGCTTAGGATCTCCTCCCTCCCTTACGCCTATCTAAAATAAAATGAATCCAGCCTGGATCTGGGTGGATGAGGTCCAGTATGAGCTCTTCCCCCTACTCGGCTTGATTTTACTCAGAAGACCTAGATGAATCATCGAGACAAATAGACTGTTAACCTACTGGCGTAGCCCAAGTCATTTCAGTCACGTCCTGCTCTTCCTGACCCCCTTAGGGTTTTCTGGCAGAGATACTGACATAGTTTGCCATTTCCATCTCATTTTACAAATGGGGAAACTGAGGCAGACAGGGTAAAGTGACTTGGTCAAGGTCACACAGCTAATGAGTATCTGAGGCTGGATTTGAACTCAAGATGAGTCTTCCTGATTCCAAGCCTGATGCTCTGTTCACTATAGAGTCCCCTAATGAGAAGCTCTTCCATTCTGTTCTAAGTTATCCATGGTCTTAAAACCATCTGTTTTACAGGAGAGAAAGCTGAGGCTGGGAGAAGCTGAATCATTTGCCTGATTCCTATGTTTGGTAGCTAGAAAGTTGAGCTTTTTAAGCTCAGGTCCTTTGAATCCACTGTCCCTGTCTCTGCCTTGGTCCTTGCTCCCATGGGCTGGTGACTAGACAACCCCCCCCCCCCTCCATCCCTGTATCCAAGTTTCTCTTCCAGGGATGTCTTTCCCCTTGCCCTGCAGGCAGCTGTCCCACACACCTGCTTCCAGGGACGTGTCATCCTCATCCATCACCGAGCAGGGCGGGGTGCTTTAATATGGCACTGGCGCCATCCATCAGCCAGGACTCCAGCCCCCAAGGAGGTTGATGGATGACTGGAAAGATGCCTTGGTCCAGGCAAGAACGGGGACCCAGAAAGCAAATTTAATAACAATTACCAAATTAAAGGCAGATGATCCTCAGGCTGCTGGAAGCGGCTCTCCAGGGGCCAGGTGCAGACATCAGCCATAAATCAGCGGCAGGCGCCTGATTGGGAGACAGCCGAGGAACACAGGGCTGAGGAACACAGGGCTGGCCACTTCCCAGGAGAGGAGCACCCGGCCCAGGGACCGGGCAAAGCCCTGCCTTTCTCCGGCCTTTGTGCCACTTGAGTAGAATGAGTGGATTTCCCTTTCCGTTTCTGGGATTTCATGGTCTATGATCTCTCCAGTTTTGGTCTAGGTTCTAAGGACCCTCCCTGTTCTGACATTCTGTGTTCTAAGGGTCTCAACAGGTTTCTTCTAGCTCTGAGGTTTCATGTTCTGTGTTTGTTTCCCTTTCAGCTCTGTCATTCTATATTCTGAAGTCCAGGTCCTCTCTGCTATTCTATGTTCTAAGCTCCCCTCTGACAGTTCTAGAATCCTTCCCAGATCCAGCATTCTCTATTCTAAAGTAAGTTCTACCCTGATATTGTGGGCTAGGCTCCCTTCCATCTCTGGCAGCTACATTCTAAGTAAACTTTTAACTTTAGCATTCCACGTTCTATGTTCCCTTCCAGGTCTGTGATTTTCGGATCTCAATTCTCTCTCGAGTTAGCAGTGGTCTCTTAGATGCTGAATCCACTGAATAGCACTTTCCTCATTGTCCTTGATTGTGGATCATTCTATATTTGACACTCTCTTCTCGCTAATTTTCAGGCTATCCCCTCTTTCTCTCCCAAACTTTCTTTCCTTCTATCTGATTGCTCCTTATTTTCTTTCCTTCCTTCCTTCCTCCTTCCTTCCTTCCTTCCTTCCTTCTTCCTTCCTTCCTTCCTTCCTTCCTTCCTTCCTTCCTTCCTTCTTCTTCCTTCCTTCCTTCCTTCCTTTCTTTCTTTCTTTCTTTCTTTCTTTCTTTCTTTCTTTCTTTCTTTCTTTCTTTCTTTTCTTTTCTTTCTTTCTTCCTTCCTTCCTTCCTTCCTTCCTTCCTTCCTTCCTTCCTTCCTTCCTTCCTTCCTTCCTTCCTTCCTTCCTTCCTTCCTTCCTTCCTTCCTTTCTTTCTTTCTTCCTTTCTTTCTTTCTTTCTTTCTTTCTTTCTTTCTTTCTTTCTTTCTTTCTTTCTTTCTTTCTTTCTTTCTTTTCTTTCTTTCTTTCTTTCTTTCTTTCTTTCTTTCTTTCTTTCTTTCTTTCTTTCTTTCTTTCTTTCTTTCTTTCTTTCTTCCTTCCTTCCTTCCTTCCTTCCTTCCTTCCTTCCTTCCTTCCTTTCTTTCTTCCTTTCTTTCTTTCTTTCTTTCTTTCTTTCTTTCTTTCTTTCTTTCTTTCTTTCTTTCTTTCTTTCTTTCTTTCTTCTTTCTTTCTTTCTTTCTTTCTTTCCTTTCTTTCTTTCTTTCTTCCTTTCTTCCTTTCTTCCTTCCTTCCTTCCTTCCTTCCTTCCTTCCTTCCTTCCTTCTTCCTTCCTTCCTTCCTTCCTTCCTTCCTTCCTTCCTTCCTTCCTTCCTTCCTTCCTTTCTTTCTTTCTTTCTTTCTTTCTTTCTTTCTTTTCTTTCTTTCTTTCTTTCTTTCTTTCTTTCTTTCTTTCTTTCTTTCTTTCTTTCTTTCTTTCTTCCTTCCTTCCTTCCTTCCTTCCTTCCTTCCTTCCCTCCTTTCTTTCTTTCTTTCTTTCTT